>NC_092235.1:25564975-25587475 GCF_036320965.1 Panulirus ornatus
TATATATATATATATATATATATATATATATATATATGTCTATTATATTATACTTTGTCACTGTTTCCTGCATCAGCGAGGTAGTGCATGAAAACAGATGAAAGAATGGCCCAACCCACCCACATACACATGTATATACATACATGTCCAGATATGCACATATACATACCTATACATTTCAACATATATATATATATATATATATATATATATATATATATATATATATATATATTTTTTTTTTTTTTTTCAAACTATTCGCCATTTCCCGCATTAGCGAGGTAGCGTTAAGAACAGAGGACTGGGCCTTTTTCGGAATATCCTCACCTGGCCCCTCTGTTCCTTCTTTTGGAAAATTAAAAAAAAAAAAAGAGAGGGTAGGATTTCCAGCCCCCCGCTCCCTCCCCTTTTAGTCGCCTTCTACGACATATATATATATATATATATACGTACAAAGACATATACATATATACACATGTACATAATTCATAATTCAGCCTTTATTTATTCCCGTCACCACCCCGCACACATGAAATGACACCCCTTCTCCCCCCCGCACACGTGCAAGGTAGCACAAGGAAAAGACAACAAAGGCCACATTTGTTCACACTCAGTCTCTTGCTGTCATGTATAATGCACCAAATCACAGCTCCCTTTCCACATCCAGGCCTTACAAAACTTTCCATGATTTACCACAGAAGCTTCACATACCCTGGTTCAATCCACTGACAGCTCGACCCCAGTATACCACATTGTTCCAATTCACTCTATTCCTTGCATGCCTTTCACCCTCCTGCATGTTCAGGCCCCAATCACTCAAAATCTTTTTCACTCCATCTTTCCACCTCCAATATGGTCTCCCACTTCTCCTCATTCCCTCCACCTCTGACATATATATCCTCTTTGTCAATCTTTCCTCACTCATTCTCTCTATGTGACCAAACCATTTCAAAACACCCTCTTCTGCTCTCTCAACCACACCTTTTATTACCACAAATCTCTCTTACCCTTTCATTACTTACTTGATCAAACAACATCACACCACCTATTGTCCTCAAACATATATATATATATATATATATATATATATATATATATATGTGTGTGTGTGTGTGTGTGTATATATTAGTGGATGGGCCATTCTTTGTGTGTTTCCTGGTGCTACCTTGCTGATGCGAGAAACGGCGATAAAGTATAATAAAAAAATATTATAAATAAATAACACATATATAGGATGTACTCAAAAAGCAGACACGTGGCAATCACAGACGAACATGTGGGCCATGAAGGAAAATCAAAGCAGGAAAATTTGCTTAAGCACTTCTGTGTATATCAACATACCTTCAGAAGCAACTATTAACAAATCACAGATGGAAGAAAATATACAGACATCAATAGATGTTAACAGCATCACATACTACATGGTAATGAAGCAGGCAATGAGGATAGTATGGTAACCCTCATCTTCAGTCCATGGTTCAATCATTCCTGTTCTGAAGCCATTCGGGCAAGGGATCAGGCTTATTGGGCTTCGAAAAATTCTCCCTCCCCTGACTCCCATTCAGCATTTATCACTGCCCATAATCATTGCAAGCACATTAACCATCAGGCAAAGCACTCCTTTATTCAAAGGAAATGCAATAACCTCTCCTTGTCATCCACTGATAGGTCTTTCTGGTTTTTAGCAAATGGCATCTCACAGCTTCTGTCACTCTACCTTTCCTTCACTTTTCTGTACCAACAGTACTATAGCTGTCTATCCCGTAGACACAGCAACTCTCGTTTCCGTTCCTCCACAAACTCCACCTTGGATGACAAACATTCTTTCACCCTCGTATGCTCCTCTTACTTATCCCATGACCCTCCCCTTAATCTCTGTTTGGACTGTTCAAAAAGCACTTCTCTCTCTGGACACAAGCAAGGATTATGGTCCAGATGGTACCCATCTGCATGTTCTGTGCTTGCTCATCTGTTCCATTCCTGTTTAAAAACAAGAACTTTTCCTTCTCCTTGGAAGCTTGCATTGATACATCCCATCCCTAAGAAGGGTGACCACTCAGGCCCCTCTAACCATTGTCCTATTGCTTTGACATTTACCATTTCCAAAGTATTTGAATCCCTCCTCAATTACCATACCCTTAGACACAATGAAACTCACAGTCTTCTCTCTGATCACTAGTGTGGCTTCTATATGGCAAGATCCATTGGTGATATTCTTTCCTATCTTATCAATGTCTGGTCATTGTCCTTAAAAGATTTTGTGGTGTCATGTACAGTTGCCCCTGATTATCCAAAGCTTTTGACAGGATGTGGCATTGGAGTCTCATCCTTAAGCTCCCCTTTATTGGCTTGCCTCCCTCACTGTGCTCCTTAAATTCTAGCTTCCTATCCAACCGATCTATCTCTGTGGTAGTTGATGGATCAGCCTCACCCCTACCCCCATTATCCATCAACAGCAGTGTCCCTCAAGGTTCTGTCCAGTCCCCTACACTTTCTCCCCTTTTCTTCAATGCCTTCCTCTCTTCCAAAACTCAAATGCACTCACATGCTGATGGCTTAACACTGCATTCATCTACATCCTTCAATTCTGCTCCTTCTTCTCTCACTCGATCTGCATCTCATCTTCACACAGCTTCCTCAATAAAATCACACTTGGATATTGCACTGAGGTAGACAAAACTAGTTTAGTTTAATGCCTCCAAGACCCAGTTTCTACTCCTCTGTCTATTGAAAACTCTTTACAAGTCTCATCTCTCCTTTGACAGTTGTGTAATTTCACCTCTTAACTCAATGAACATACGTGGTATTACTGTAACATCTAGTCTTTCTTGGAAATCCCACACTATGAGAATAGCTAAGTCTGCCTCTAAGAAACTGGGCATCCCATTTAGATGTTGAAACTTCTTCAATTCTAAACAGTTGTTCTGTTTATACAAAGGATTGATTCATCCTTGTATGGAGTACTGCTCTAACATCTGGAGTGGTTCTAGCTTTGCATCCTTCCTTGACAGAGTCAAAAGTGGCCCAACTTATAAACTCTCCCAGGTTAACTTCCAAACCTGACCTTGTCCTACATTGTAATGCTACTTCATTTTCCCTCTTCTATAGGTAATACTTTGGTTTTCCTCCCAAGAGCTGGCTGCTTGTGTGCCCCCACCACTAGCTAGACCATACAATACTTGGCAGGCAAAAGTGTTATATGATTACTGTGTGGCCATTGGCACTCAAAGGTAGGTCATTTTGATAACTATTTCTTTCCCTACACTTTGAAAATTTGGAACTCTATCTTCTCATGTCTTTCCCAATAACTTTGACCCAGCACATCTTAAAAAACAGGTTTTTCACTTCCTCCAAAATTCGTAAATACTTTTCTCTGTCTCTTCTTTTTCCCTTTCATAATCCCCTCTATATTTCAATTAAAGCCTGGCCTTTATATAGACATTTGTCCATGGCTGGAGCCTTCAACATCAGAGAAAAAATCTACTAAGAAGGGTGATTGTGTAGTTAATTGGTTGGTAAGGATATTCAACATATGAATGAATCATGGTGAGAAACCTGAGGATTAATGGAATGCACGTACAGTGCCACTGTATAAAGCCAAAGGGGATGGAGATGAGTATTTAAACTACAGAGGTACAAGTTTGTTGAGTGTTCCTGTTAAGTTGTATGGTGGGTATTGACTGTGGGGGTGAATGCATGCACAGAGCATCAGACTGGAGAGGAACAGTATGGTTTCAGAAGTGGTAGAGGACATATGGATCAGGTGTTTGTTTTAAAAACATACAGATCTGTATCTGGCATTTATGGATCCGGAGAGGGAATATGACAGGGCTGACAGAGATGCTTTGTGGAAGGTCTTCAGAATATACGATGTAGGAGGTAAACTGCTAGAAGCAGTGAGAAGTCTTTATCAAGGGTGTAAGGAGTGTGCATGAGTAGGAAGAGAGGAGAGTAAATGGTCCCAAGTGAAGGTTGGTCTACAACAGGGGTGTGCACCATGGTTGTTTTATTTGTTTATGGATGGGGTGATGAGGGAGGAAAATAACAGAGCCTTGGAGAAAGGGGCGAGTATGCAGTCTGTGGGGGATGAGAGAAATGAGTCAATCATTGTCTGCTGATAATAAAGCACTGGTGGCTGATTTGAGAGAGAAACTGCATAAGTTTGTGACTGAGTTTAGAAGAGCATGTAAAAGGAAAAAGTTGAGAGTGGATATGAATAAAAGCTAGGTAAATTATTAGGTTCAATAGGGTTGAAGGACAAGTTAGTTGGGATGTAAGTTTGAATGGAGAAAACTTGGGGTAACTGAAGTGTGTTAGATTTCTGGAACTGGACTTGGCAGTGAATGGAACCATGGAAGCGGAAACGAGTCACAGGGTGGGGGAGGAGGCAAATGTTCTAAGAGCGCTGAAGAATGTGTGGAAAGAAAGAATTTTATCTCGAGCAAAAGAGGGTATGTTTGAAGGAATTATAGTTTCAACAATATCATATGGTTGCGAGGCATGGGCTATAGATAGCATTGTGCAAAGAAGGTTGGATGTGTTGGAAATCCAATATCTGATGATAATATGTGGTGTGAGGTGGCTTGATTGAATAGGTACTGAAAGAACAAACGAGATGTGTGGTAACAAGTGGTTTACATGAGAAAGACAGACAGCAAGAGGCCTGATTGGCCCATACCTGGGTTGTCGGGTAAAAAATAATAAAATTTACTTGACAAGAAAAGGTAATTCCGCTTAGCAGTTTTTAAGCTATCTCCGACTCCCTGCTACTGCATATTAACCTTCTAGTGTCCCCATTACCACTGTTGTTTATAGTATATTTCTGGCATTTTTCTAGAGTATCCCTGAATCTATAGGATATTTTTCAACGAATTTTGAAGGATTCATAATCTTAGCATTCACTATGTCTGACAGTAACTTATTCCAGTGCTCAACAAACCTACAGGGAAAGAAGCTTTTTTCCCACGTCCATACTACATGTTTAAGTTTTGAGTTTTATTCCATTTGTCCTGGTAACCATATTTTCTTGTATTTTGAAAAGATTTTTGTGATTTACTTTATCAAATTTGTTCCGAATCTTGAACACTTGGATTAAGTTGCCACAATGTCTACAGTTTTTCAGGAAGAAGAGATCCAATTGTTTTAGCCTCTCTTCATATGCCAGACTTCTTAGGGATAGGATCAATTTTGTAGCACATCTTTGTACTTGCTCTAATTTTCCTCATCTTTTTTATAGTTTGGGGACCATATTCAAGGTATGGTCTTGCTAGAGAATTATAAAATGTGAGATTTGTTCCTGATGCCTTGTAATCTATGTTCCTGGCTATGAAACCAAACATTTGGTTCCCTATTTCAATTGCTGCTTGATACTTTAGTATATTTCAGATTGTTGCTAATGACAACTCCAAGGTCCTTTTCTTCATTTACTTTAGGTAGTTTTTGAATAGTTTGCAGTCATAACGTAAGTTCTCTCTAAAGTCCATAACTTTACACTTGTCTGCATTAAACTTCATCTACCATCTGTCTGACCACTCCTAATAAGTTAAGATCTCTCTCAATCACTTCGCAGTCTTTCCTGTTTACAGCTCTACTTCCTAGTTTAGTATCGTCAGCAAATGTTGAGATCTTAGATATGAGACCGAAATCTAGGTCATTAATGCATATTATGAAAAGAATTGGCCCTAAGACTGATTCCTGTGGCACATCACTCATTACGTCTAGCCAATCTGAGGCTTCGCCATTTAATACTAGACGCTGCTTTATTCCAGTAAGCCAGTCTTTGATCCACATACAGAGTTCTTCACTGATTCTGTGCACTTTAAGTTTATGGATAAGTCTCTTGTGAGGTACTTTATCAAAAGCCTTTTGGAAATCTACATTAACTACATCAGACAGTAATATTTCGTCCCAATTCTGATAAATATGGAGTTAAAAGAATAATCTAGTATGGTAGCCATTTCCTTGTCATCAGTAGTTAGTGTGTCATGATTGTTTTGTAATGGTCCAATTCCTTTTTTATTGTCTTCCTTTGTCTTACATATTTGAAGAATTCCTTAGGATTACGCTTAACTTCCAAGGACATTGTTATTTCTTCCTTGCATATACTCATCTTATGACCTTACGCTCTCTTTGGATTTTGATTAATTCCTGGTGATTTTCATAGGCTCCCATTAATTTGAATTTCTTACATGGTTTCTTCCATTGGGGAATTAGTCCTTCTATTCTATTTTATTCTATTCTATTCTATTCATCCATGACAGTTTTGAAATATTGCAAGTTCTCTTCATAATTCATATAATATGTTAAATCAGTCTCAAGGAGTGTGTTTTTAAATTATTCCACATTTCCTCAACTGTGTAAACATCAACAAGTTTCGTCCAATTGGTACTGCGAATTTTGTGTCTAATATTTTCAAAATTTGCTCACCTGTACTCTGGGATCAAGAGTTGTTGTCATTCATTTCATAATCTAAATTCATATCTAATCTAATCAAACTCTGAATGCTGTTTGACAATCTCGTCTTACTTCGCAAGAGTTGATTAAGTTTGTCACTGGCGAGGACAAGATCAAGAATGTTTTTACTTTAGTTGGTTTTTTAATTAACTCTTTTAGAAAAGTATCTTCAATCAGTTCCATTACTCTTGTTCCCTATCGGTCACCCGTTAATGAGTTCCAGTTTATGTTTGGACTCTTGAAGTCTAACATCTTAACCTTTTTATTGTTTACTATAGTTTTGATTTCACTGTATATCATCTTATCATTGTCTTTTTGCTTAGGAGGTCTGGAAATAAAGCCGAGACATAGTTTACTTTTGAACTTGTCAGCAATTTCGATATAAAGAAAGCCTTAAGTATGTGTTTGTCTACTTTGCTTATCTCAATAGCACCTGAGATTCTTATAAATGTATATCAAAACTCCACCACCTACCCTGTACAAGCAATCTCATGAAAATAGTTTATATCCAGGTATTGCTAACTCAGCAATTAAGTGTTTATTCCCAAATCTTACCCATGTTTATGAGATTGCAATATTAGGTTTTTCAGCAACTGCATAGGATATAAGTTCATCATATTTCATAATGATGCTCCAGATGTGTTGAAATGGTTTGTACATATGGAAAGAATAAGTGAGGAAAGGTTGACAAAGAAGATATATGTGTTAGAAAAGGAAGGAATAAAGAGAACTGGGAGACTAAATTGGTGATGGAAGGATGGAGAGAAAAAGATTTTGAGTGATCAGGGCCTGAACAAGCAGGAGTGTAAAAGGCATGCATGGGACAAGTGAACTGGAACTATGTGGGGTACTGGGATCAACAATGCTGTCAATGGACTGAACAGAGCTTGTGAAACCTCCAGGGTAAACCACAGAAAGGTCTGTAGGGCCTGGATGTGGATTGGGAGCCGTGGTTTTGGTGCATTTGCTCACGTATGGACGCAAGCAAATGCAGCCTTTCTTCACCAGTTTCCTGCTGATGCAGGGGGCAACAATCGGATGTGGGAGAAATGAAGAGAATGCGAATGTTATCATTCTCCTTTTCCTTCATGCAATTTGTGCTGTTCCCTGTGGGGCAGGGTGGTGTCAGCAATGCATTTAGGTGAGCAAGTATTAAATTTGCACAAATATACATATATATGTATATATGTGCAGAACCTTCACTTCACCATGAGGTATATGCACAATGGCTGATTCGGGTGAGAAACTGCAGAAGTTGGTGACTGATTTTGGTTGTGTGAAAGAAGAAAGCTGAGAGTAAATGTGAATAAGAGAAAGGTTATTAATTTCAGTAGGGTTGAGGGACGAGTAAATAGGGAGGTAAGTTTGAATGGAGAAAAACTGGAGGAAGTGAAGTGTTTTAGATATCTGGGAGTGGATTTGGCAGCGGATGGAACCATGGAAGCGAAAGTGAGTCACAGGGTGGGGGAGGGGGCGAAGGTTCTGGGAGCGTTGAAGAATGTGTGGGAGGCGAGAACATTATCTCAGAGTGAAAATGGGTACGTTTGAAGGAAAAGTCGTTCCAACAATGTTATAAGGTTGCGAGGCATGGGCTATAGATACGGTTGTGTGGAGGACGATGGATGTGTTGGAAATGATATGTTTGAGGACAATATGTGGTGTGAGGTGGTTTGATTGTGTAAGTAATGAAAGTATGAGAGATGTGTGGTAATAAAATGAGTGTGGTTGAGAGAGCAGAAGGCGTATTGAAATTGTTTGGTCACATGGAGAGAATGAGTGAGGAAAGAATGACAGAGGATATGTGTCAGAGGTAAAGAAAATGAGAAGTGGGAGACCAAATTGGAAGTGGAAGGATGGAGTGAAAAAGATTTTGAGCGATTGGAGCCTTAACATACAGGAGGGTGAAAGGTGTGCAATGAATAGAGTGAATTGGAATGAAGTGGTATACTGGGGTTGACGTGCTGTCAATGGATTGAACCAGGGCATCAGAAGCGTTTGGGGTAAATTATGGAAAGTTTTGTGGGGTCTGGATGTGGAAAGGGAGCTGTGGTTTTGGTGCATTACACATGACAGCTAGAGACTGAGTGAGAACGAATTTGGCCTATATTGTCTTTTCCTAGCGCTACCTCACCCACGCGCAGGGGGAGGGGGGTGCTATTTCATGTGTGGCAGGGTGGCAAAGGAAATGGATGAAGGCAGCAAATATGAATATGTACATACATATATATGTATATGTCTGTGTATGTATATGTAAGTATACATTGAAATGTGTAGGTATGTACATGTGCATGTGTGGGCATTTATCATATACATGTGTATGTGGGTGGGTTGGGCCATTCTTTCGTCTGTTTTCTTGCACTACCTCGCTAACGCGAGACAGCAACGAAGTATAATAAAAAAAATATGTTTGAATGGAGAAAAATTGCAGGAAGTGTAGTGTTTTAGATATCTGGAGGTGGACTTGGCAGCAAATGGAACCAAGGAAGCAGAAGTGAGTCACAGGGTAGGGGAGGGGGCAAAGGTTCTGTTAGCAATGAAGAATGTATGAAAAGAGACATTATCTCAGAGAGCAAAAATGGGTATGTTTGAAGGAATAGTAGTTCCAACAATGTTATATGGTTGTGAAGCATGGGCTATAGATAGGGTTGTATGGAGGTGGGTGGATGTGTTGGAAATGAAATGTTTGAGGACAGTATGTGGTGTGAGGTGGTGTGATCCAGCAAGTGATGAAAGGGCAAGAGAGATGCGTGGAAATAAAAACTATGGTTAAAGAGCAAAAAAGGGTGTATTGAATTGGTTTGGACATATGGAGAGAATGAGAGAGGAAAGATTGACAAAGAGGAAATGCTTGCCTTCATCCATTCTTGGCGCTATCCTACCCCTCTATCTGTCATGTGTAATGCACCAGAACCACTGCTCCATATCCACATCCAGGCCCCACAGACCTTCCATGGTTTACCCCAGATGTTTCACACACCCCGATTCAGTCCACGGACTGCACATCAACCCCAGTATATCGCAGTTCTAATTCACTCTATTCCTCAGCAGCAAATGGAAACAGAAGTGGGTCACAGGGTAGGGGAGGGGGCAAAGGTTCTGGGAGCAATGAAGAATGTATGAAAAGAGACATTATCTCAGAGAGCAAAAATGGGTATGTTTGAAGGAATAGTAGTTTCAACAATGGTTAAAACTGGAATGGCTGTATCATTAATACTATAATTTTCCCATTACCATGACACTGACCTGACGAGACATAACTAAATTCAGAATCTAGAAGTGCCAACATCCTAGAAAATAGATTCATGGGAAAACCTTACGCCACAAGAGGAACTATACCTGTAAATTTTTGTTACTGGTTAACAGTCCTGCAAGACCATACTAATTATCAATGATTTAACTGCATAGACCTTAAAACACCATGATAAGATATTGATTCCACTTAAAGTGGTGCAGGGAAAATAATTTCAACAAAATCACGACGTAATTCAGTCTCCCTCATACCAATGCCTTGGCCTCAGGTTAAAAACACCAGTAGCATCAACATAAGTTATAAAGTATAAATACTAATTGTATCTCATACGGTACAACAGCAGATACCAAAGTAAAAGCTCACCTTATATGATCTATCTTTAAGCTGACAAGACACAAAATAAAAGATATACGTGAAGATTTACTCCGACAACACGTCAAGGCTGTAGAGTCTAGGATGTAAACACCTTCAGCGACGAATATTTCAAGACCCAAACAGAATGAGCGCTAGATATTGCTAGCGAACACAACCTTTACTCGTGAGCTACTACATTGTTCACTGGCCTTCATATACAACACTAGTTTTCTTTTACACTACTACTAGTTTGTATTATCATAGTCTACGTCAACAACACAAAAATGGCCATGTATGCATCGAGAGCGTGTAGAGTTTAATCATTATCACTTAAGGAAGGTGTTTTTTAAGGCTTTTTCGACTGGCGGGTACATCGAACAGGAATTTTGGATTTTGGATGTTCATAGAACAAGGGCCTATACATCGATATAGTACGTTGTGCAGTATATGGTTAAAGAATTAATCTGAACACTTTAAACGCGGCATAAAATCAACATTTATGGTATCCATGTCTGATTTCCGACATTTTTTGTGTTATATCATAATGCTATAAGAACCAACAGGGCAGACATTTCGCGCTCATCAACCAATTAAATGGCGCCGACTTGAGGAGGGAAAGACTATCTCAACTTTACTTGTGTTTATTTGACAACGCAGAAAGGCCAAGCGTTCGACAAAGTGTATTTAAATGGTGCGTGTGGTTGGCGCGAAAAGAAATTGGAAATTTATATCACATACGTAAGTAACATAGGAGAGTTCCGAGAACTTCTATAAATGCTTGTGTTAATGTACTGTCCGCCTTCATTTCCAGTGACTTAGCTGCGTACATAGGATCTCTAATGGATTAACATGGATAGGAACTTATACATTCAGAAAGACATTCTTTAGACTGGCCTGTCCATTTGGCTAACACTGCGAAACCATGACGATGGTTTGCCATTACTCAGTGTCACATGAACATACCTCATTCGATAACTGTAAGGCTAATATAATATTGTTGCCAACATTCCCCCATGTTTTCCCAATGGGGATGGAGGTAATTTGTGGTTTAGTTTCATCTCAACCTGACTTCTGTAGGAGTACTGATTTTATGTACTAGTTTTCCTTTCATATATAAAGATATTTCTCTAGTAATCTTGATTATGTGTTTGGCCCAAAAGAATGTTATTGAATTTGAATATGAAAAAGTTTTAGATTAGGGTAATGAATGGTCTGTCCAGGGACGGTTCTAGCTGGCCTTGCGTCAGCTATTAGGGAGCTAGTATAAACACCTCCCTCTACCACAATCAGGTAAGAAATAGCCTATTGCAATCATGGTCTGGAAAGGAAATTGCGCGGGAAGATCCACACCAGGCGTCCAGGACATACTGGGTCGACCAGTATTCCAAATTGGTCGTCTTTTAAGCCAATGATTTCCCCGGGATGAAAATATCCTGCGTCCAATCAGGATTTCTTGTATTGGACATAAAGCTAGCTGATTAGTGAGGGCGGGACCACCGTCTTTGCTATTCGGTAATGCTTCCATGAACCGAATACCATCTTTACAGAATTTTTTACTTCCGGTTTTGTATTTCTGTGTGGAAGCATTGGTAGCAAAATCATCTTGCAATGTGCAAAATGATGAGGAGTAAAATTGGTGTGTTAAAGTCATTATAGATTCCTGTGAAAGGAGGGAGAGGCGTAATTCATCTCAGGAATCATCTTTGTTCAATTATAGCCAGCTGTTCAGGAAGGAAGAAATTATGCAATTTTATTTATTTATATATTAACTATATTTTTATTTGATATACCTGATGCTCTTATGTTTATTCACCTTTCTGATAAATTCAATCTATCCATGTGTTTCTATTCATGCATCTACTTATCTATTCAGTTATCCACTTATCCGCTCATACTTTGGTGATTTTTTTCATAGAATCAAAATGGCACGGGAATTGCCCCAATCGAAGCTATGTCGAATGAAACTGTAAAATATATTGGTTTATCAGATATAGATATGAAAAATGAACAGTAGGAAGAGAAAAAAGAAGGGAGATATTTTTACAGCTTTGACGTACAAGGAAAGAAAGTAGTATTCTAACGGCCAATCCTGGAGTGGCTGGTCTCAGCACGGGCATTATGGGAAGCAGCAGCCAGATGCTTGCCTCAAATCGAGGTTCTGGCAATACGGATGCAAACAGACGTGAGAGTCGTGACCGTAATAATACCCGAAGAACAAGGCGAGGACGCCAGGTTTTCCGTGCCAGTGTTATGTGTAATATGTTAAATTTTATCAGCAGGGATGACTGGCAGTGTTTTTATGTTGGTGGTGGGTCGCAATGCACCAAAGAATCCACACGCTGTCTGTGTCATCACAAACAGCACAACGTAGGAAAGATACCATATCTAAAGATAAGATCAGCTAGGCTGCCCCAGCTGAACGTTAACGATCCTCACGGGTTTGTTTACAAACAGGCAAAAATCGACGACGTCACGTGACTAGCGTAACGTGATGCGACCATTGTTTCCGGTGTGAGGATTTTTTTTTTTTCCCTTGCACCTGAGGCTTTCTTTGGCAAATCTCTCACGCAGGGGGGACTGCGGTAAGGGGCTGGTGTAGGTGTGGCCCAGGGGGGCCTGATGTGGGGTGTCCATGGGTGTGTCCCGTCGACAGAAGCTGTTTGAAATGTTAGGTGTCAGTTCTCTTTTTTTTTTTTTATTCTTTTCCATGGAGCCAGACTGTAGACATGGAGGCTAGTGGACCTTGTCTCCAGATATGGAGCCAGTTGACTACGTCGCCAGACATGGAGGCCACGACGGTATGATCATAGCGAACGGACGGTGCGACTCGTGAGCACGACGATGCGATATTTGAGCACGGCGGTACGATCTTTGAGCACGACAGAACGACCCTTGAGCACAACGATACGATTTTGAGCACGACAATACGACCCTTGAGCACAACGGTACGACCCATGGGTATTATGTTGGTGTACCCTCTGACCTGACCTTAAAGGGTTGTACGGAAGGGGAAAGTGTCTGCCCACTTGTTTTGAAGTGATACGTCAATTTCCATAGAGTTTTATGATACAGAGAATTAACTAACTCGTAAATCGCTTGAACACGATGGTACGGCCCTTGAGCACGACGATACGACCCTTGAGCACGACGATACTACCCATGAGCACGAGGGTACGACCCTTGAGCACGACGGTACGGCCTTTGATTATGATAGCCCAGCCTTTGGTCTGACAAAAGGCCAGTTTATCATACCCATGAATCGTTCTGCAGTGCTTGAGAATCGTACCATATGTTGCAAGGGTTTAAACATAAGGCCTAGATCGACATTATTAAAATCTAGTAATTGTAGACGAAGGAATATCATAGTTACCGTATGTCCTTTCTCTTGCCATGATACCCAGGAATGATTAAGTAATGACTTTATTCGTACAAGGAAAATATCGAAAAAAAAAAATAATGCAAATGGTAGACGTAAATGAATTGAAATGAAAATCAGGAAACGAATGAATTTTTAAAATTCTAAGGACAACAGTGCTTTTGGAAATGCCATTTTCCAGCTGTTTATATGTTAGCGAAATAGTGAAATAGCGTTATTCTGTATGAAGCATTTCTGATTTATAACCATCAGGGAGTATATAAGGAAACCTAATTTCTATAAAAGTTTTCCCCGCTTTTATGGAACTGATTTTTACTTCGGTTAGGTAAGGTCAGGCGTCTAGTGTAATCGTAAAAAATTGTTTCAACATTTTGATGAATTTTTTCATCATTTATCGAAACCGATTGACTTTGTCACTTAAAAGTCCTGCATTAAAAGTCAGATAATCTAAATGCAGAAATTAGTGTAAGTGAATTTTGGCGTCCGTTTATTGTTGCCAGTTACTGGGTAATTGATATATAGTCCGGTTGAATAATACCTGAAATTCTAGTTTCCATTCTTATAGCCGGGTGATATCAGATAATTTAGGCAAACAATGCTTGTATATCTCCTGGGCAATGCTTCGTGACCGGAGGGTATCGATCGCTCTGCTGACGTCATTTTCTTTCGCTAAAAGTTGACTCATACCGAGCACGGTCACATAAAGCATTCTAGTGCTATGGTTAGCACTATTAAATGCTGCGTACCTCCCAACATACAGTAATAGACTATTTCATTAATTTATAACGCGTGAGAAAGTGTGTAAGGAATTACTACTGTAATGCCGTTGAAAATCAGTCTTCACCTTTCTCAGTAAATGTCATTTTCTGTGAATGTTATACCTTAGTTTGCTATCGACGAAACGTCATCGGCCAAACTTGTTCGTCCATGTTGAGATGAACATAGGCAAAAGCATAAAAAGTTAACTTTTGTTTCAACCAGGTTTGCCCGATCCCACTCTCAAGTCTGTCTCCCTGGGGGCTTTCCTAGAGGCAGTCTAGTCAACTTGGTACAAAAATGCTCCAAGTATCGTGAACTCTAGACTTGCTTCGATAATCAGAATTCGATTAAGAAAACTTCGACCCAGTAGTCAATAGTGTTTACCCGCATCGAGAATTCAGTCATGTATAATCAGTTATGCATGAGTTTCCTTGCATGAATCTCTTCAGTTTCAGTGTAGGAAGCAATCTAGCCGAGTTAATGAGGTAATTTTAGAGAAAAGTAAAGTGAACCGTTTTCTTCAAGCCATGAGACTTTTCCCGAGTGGTTCACTTTTCTGCCAACAGATGGCGTCGGGCACGTCAGCACTATCAGCTGTTATTTGTAAACGACGGCGTGAAATATGTACACACGATTTTAGTCTGTGCCCGTTTTTAGCAAGTTTTAACGAAATTTTTGCGACTTTTATTGTGATTTTATACATACAAACTTCCTAAGAAAAGGTAAGTGAAATAATGGTACGTTTACAAGGAAGATATATAGTGAAAATAGGTAGATAAGTGAGCCCATTTGGTTCGTTGATCGTACACACAAGTCTGGCATGGGATGTGGTCTGTGTGTGTGTGTGTGTTCGTACGTTCTTAGGTGATCTCTCCCCCGCACGTGGATGTTTGTGCGTGCGTGTGTGTGTGCAGGTGTGGTGGTGGTGGTGCGGTAGGTTCGAGCCAGGTGGGAAGTTTGGTCTCGTAGTCAGTGGCTGGGTGTGCGGGCACCAAGGGGACGTGGGCAAGTGTGACTCGATCCCTTATCCTCCAGCACCAGTTTTTCCCCAGCGTTTTATTTTATTTATTTTGAGTTTGAGTGTGTGTGTGTGTGTAGCAAGGCGCGGTGCAACATCTGCTACGTATTTAGTGTTCTAAAGATTTGCATATGGGAAGCAAGTGACGGTGTTTTAACTGAAGATTGTCACCTGTTTGTTAACATTGATCCATCCAGATACTGTTTTTCCCCCCCGTTTGATGATGATAGATTAGTAAAACTTAGAAGTTTTATATATTAATACATTACAGTACTGTCAACTGAACACGTATGTTGGAGAATTTTTAAACCCTGTATTTTGTGTTTTCGAGCCTTTTGTTTAGTGATATTGCAACTTTGTTAATTTGCAAACGAAATGGCCTCCATCCGTTCTATTCGCGCTGGGTTGTCACGGTCGTACCAGTCGCTGAACACGATTGGCCACGATGGGAACGACAACGACCACCTGTACGACCGGAGTTCCACGACAGATTGGATTGGCGTCGACAATTTCAAGCACGGCAAGAATGGCAATTCACCCTTTTCCATGATCAAAAACGCCATGGCCAAAGTGTCCCGTGGCAAGCAGAACAGTTCCTCCCGGATATCCGTCATCCTGAAGGAGTTAGACGATGAGTGGAAGATTAGTGAGGAGCCAGAGGGCGACACGTTCCTAGGGTAAGTTCATTAATTGTTCACCAAGATGGTAACGTTGGCGAAGAACAATTATGGCGATCGATGGCGCAGCCAAGCCGGTGGGACGTTTGTTCTGAGTTAAACAGTGTCATCCCATCTTGTCGGTACTCTTTGTTTATAAAGCCGAGAAGCCCGTTGATTTTGAAGTGTGACATATGCCATTGGGCCAAGACAAAGTTGAACAAATTGTTTTTTAAAGATGTTTATTAACTGTCGGGAAGACGGTGATGTAGATCTTCCTAACACTATACTGCCCCTGGAAAGTGAGTGAACTCAAAAGTCACAGACCATTAGTTGAGTTAGTGGCTTATGAGAGTGAAATTGGGAGAATGTCTGCGATCCGGCTACGTTTCTCGTTTCATGGCATGAAATGAGTCGTGTGCTCAGGTGAGGCAACGAGGAAAATTGTGAGTGCAGCGAGAGAGATAGGAAGTGGGAAAATATTTCATGAAGACATCCGATGCTTTTGTCAGTATTTCTGATGATACAAGACGAGAACTGTTGCAGGTTGGAGAATTTTTTATATATATATATTTTTTTTTTAGATGTTTTAGCGTCGAATATCGTTTGTGGGATTCTAGCCTTACATAAGTAATGGGTGGGTGGAGGGAGGTGGAGGATTACATAATATAGGAAACACGCTGCGTACTCCATGCATGAAAGAGGTAAAAGCAGCCATATGCAACATTACGATAGGGAAAACAAGTATTTGCAAGATAATGGTATACTCTTAGTATCATGTAATGGGAGAGAAAAAAAAAAGTAATATTCCTATTTTGCATGAGTTAAGGGAGAAGAAACTTTATGATGGCCTTACGTAAGGGTGATTTACGGTGATGTGTGCATCGCTGATAAGTTTTTGGGAATATTTGTCTAGTGACGGCAGTTGCCTGAGGTTCCGTTTTCTGCGGCGAGCCGCGTCATTAGTGTAAACCAACTCAGGCCTGCCACATCTGTGTATATTACGTGACTTTCTTTTTTTGGAACGGCTTTACCTGACGAGTTATTTAAAGGCGGATATAAATTCAGTGTTATGTGGAGGATTTGCTTTGTTCTACTGTAATCATTAGAGAATTTATATTACAATATTGAATCATATCCTTTGGTAAAGGATTCTATTCAGTTCGCATGCATTATTTCGGTTATGTATTTGCATGGTATCTGGAGGGAATCTTACCCCTTGGGCACGACGGTAAGACTTTACTGAGGGTGTGCCTTTGACGTGACCTTAGTGTATATATATATATATATATATATATATATATATATATATATATATATATATATATATATATATACTATTAGTTCTTATTGATGTTAGAAGTACAGTACATATACGGATGAAAGGTTCCACGAATGCGAGGTCGAGCTCTGTGTCAGTTGGCATAGATTTATGGTCTTATTGAGGACGAAAAGGGTTAGGAGCAGCCGGGAGAGGAACGTGGCTTGTGTATGTGTGTGTGTGTGTATATATATATATATATATATATATATATATATATATATATATATATATATATATATATATATGAGAGGTGTACCTTATCATGCTGTAGTTTTTTTTCGTTACAAGTGATTTATTATATACATCATGATGTTATTGGTCAAGAATAGGACATATGGTCCATGTGTATTCCTAGGGTGATTAATAAGGGTGCTCTGGATGACCATGTGTGCCTGCACCTCGCGGGGGTGAGTGGTGCAGGTTTTGAAAGGAGAGGGACGCCTCACACCAGCCGGAGAAGGTTGTCGTTGCTACATATGAGAGTTGTACCGCAAGGTGGGCTTCGGGGACCATAGGTATCAGGCTCTGAAATGTTCCTTTGGCTTTTTTTTTTATTTCATATTTAGAATGTTATTATAAGAATCGAAGCATGATCAGATTTTGTTTCTGATGGTGGAAGAGTGTCCGTGTGTGTTATTAAGTGGCAAGATTAGGATTATGATGTTTGGTAACAGTTTGAGAATGTCTTTCAACATGACAAGTTGATTTAGAGATGCGGACTACTTCGTAAGCATTCTACGAGTTTTTATATTCGCCTTTTTGGCCGCTAGAGTGCGAGTCGGGCTTGTGGAACAGCCCTGTTTATGGCGCAAATGGTACTTAATATTGGCCAAGAGGCGCCGACCCCTCCATAGATGGCGAGAGGAAGGTCGCATGTAGAGCGGGTGTACCGTACCCCAGGAATGTCCAGTCCTGAGGCACTTCCTGGACTGGAGGGGAGTCGAAACATTTTTCGGACCCGATGGAGCCTTGTGGCACGAGGGGGTTATTTCGGGTCTCTACTCAAGGGATTTCGGATCCTGAGGAAAGGCTCGTGTGTCCGGATTATTTTTTTTTTTATAGGAGTTTCGGATGATTTTATATTTATATAGATCTGGCTCTGGGGCTTTCGGATACAGGAGAATTGTCTGGGGTTCATCGCCGGAGGCTTTGGAATACGACCTAACTTCTTTCTGGTTCTGTCTGAGCATCGCTCAAGGAGTGGGAGAAAGGTGTTAGTTCCTGATGTGCGTGGATGATGTGTTTACCTGTTTGAGGTGGTGAAGAGCACGTCATCTTTGTATGTATGTTCGGTATGTTTGGTGCGTTGTGCGGAATTCTGTAAATTGTACATGATCGCTCGTTCGTACACTTGTGTGTTAAGTGCGTAAGTCCATGAGGTGGTAGATGATAAGGGCCAGGTCATTAGTGTTGTTACGTCATCCTCAAGGGTCGTACCGTCATTGCTCTAGGATCGTACCGTCGTGCACAAGGATCGTACCGTCGTGCTCAAGGATCGCACCGTCGTGCACAAGGATCGTACCGTCGTGCTCAAGGATCGTACTGTCGTGCACAAGGATAGTACCGTCGTGCTCAAGGATCGCACCGTCGTGCTCAAGTATCGTACCGTCGTGCTCAAGGATCGCACCGCCGTGCACAAGGATCGTACTGTCGTGCTCAAGGATCGCACTGTCGTGCACAAGGATAGTACCGTCGTGCTCAAGGATCGCACCGTCGTGCTCAAGTATCGTACCGTCGTGCTCAAGGATCGCACCGCCGTGCTCAAGGATAGTACCGTCGTGCTCAAGGATCGTACTGTCGTGGGGGGCAAGGAAGACAGTGGTGTAAGGGATTAAGGAGTGGTATATGCATTTGGAGGAGGTGGGTTATGGGGATAGGGGCATGGCTAGAAGCTGTGGTGTATAGGGATGGGGTGGGGGGTAAGTAATTGAGACCGTCCGGAATTGTGTTTGATGGAATGGGGCGGCAGCTGTGTTAAAGAGGGGGGACGGGTGGGGGGGGGGATTGATGTGACGTGGCTTTCGTAAACAGGAAATGATTAAGAGGGGCGGGCGTTGCGTGTGACGGCTTGTGTTACGTTGTTAGTGCGGTGTGACGTCTGCGTTACGATGTTAGCGTGTGTTGTGACGGATGTGTTACGAATTAGCGTGTATGGTGTGACGGATGTGTTACGGTGTTAGCGTGTATGGTGTGACGGATGTGTTACGATGTGAACGCGCATGGTGTGACGGATGTGTTACGATGATAATTTGTTTGGTGTGACGGCATTGTAACGCATACAAGAGGGAGAAAAATAGTTAGATATGTTGTTTATTACGTATGTTTATCAAGTCGAGTTTGCAACTTTTTATTGTTTGCTTTTAAAAGGTTGATTTGCATACATTTATTCGTTACTTTTAAGGGTCCCTGATTTAAAGTTATTTTTAGGAATGAGGGCGATGCAGCGGACTTTAATGGGGTTGAATAATTACATTTGTTATTTATAACTCGTGTTGTTAATTTAGAGGGAATTTAATTTTATTGTGGGGAGGGGGGGGGGGGAATTATTTCGAGACGGGGGTGAGTTGTCAGTGTTCGCTGTATGAAATTATTTTAACGTGTTGGTGTTAAAAAAAAAAGGGGGGGTCTCAGATTTCATGTATTTTTGACTAAAGTATTACAAGATCCCAGTTTAATACTTTGGTGTTAGCTGATATAGGGCCACAAATTGATACTTTGGCGTTAGTGTTACAGGTCCCCAAAGTATAACTTTAAACTGATGATACACTTCAAAATTTAGGAGATAATGTCCTTAGCGACTGGTATGGTTGACACCGTTAGTGATTCTGTTTTGGACCAAAAGACTTGCTTGAGCTGATGATGTATTTTGTGGTCTAGCACGACGGTACGACCCTCAAGCACGACAGTACTACCCTCGAACACGACGTTACGACCCTTGAACACGACAGCACCAGCCTCGAACACGACGTTACGACCCTTGAACACCACAGCATCAGCCTCGAACACGACGGTACGACCCTTGAACTTACGACACCGCTGTCGCTTCCGTGGACGACGGAACGGTGCAGGGACGACCGGGGGAGGTCGTCATTAGTGGCAGGTAGGAAGAGAAATTGAATGTCGGCCATGGAAGAGGCGGCGGGTTTTTTTTTTTTTTTTCATAAGAGCTACCGCAAAGGGTCGAGTGTATGCCGGGGGCGAAAGGAGAAGGTCGAGGACGACGGGGCGGAGGGAAGTCGAGGGCGAGAGGTGGAGGTTGAGGTCGAGGACAACAGGTGAAGGTCGAGGGTGATTGGTTGAGTGTAAGGGCGACAGGTCGAGGGTAACCGGTCGAGGGTAACCGGTCGAGGGCGAGGTCTAGGGTGGCTATTTGAGTGTGAGGACGACAGGTCGAGGGCAACTGGTCGAGGTCGACTGTTTGAGTGTGAGGGGCGACAGGTCGAGGGATGACTGGTTAAGTCCAAAATATAATTCACTGAGGGTTTTCTCCGTTGCTGTGTAGTTATGGATTACCTTCCAGTCATCACAGTCCTAAATATGATTTCGTGTCCCGTTTTTTTTCAAGATGTTCGTGATGGCGTGCCTCGCGTCTATTGTTATCCGGGGTAAAAGGATTCACGACATATCCATCACAGGATAATGAGTCTGGGCGCTGAGTAGGCACGACCCCAAGCGAACGCGACGGTACGACCACCCGGAGCATGGGTGTAGTACGACCCTCGGCTGAAGTACAAGCCAGGTCGTCATACCCGAAGGGGGTCGGGGGGTCGTACCGTGGTGCTGACGGGTGTCGTATGCTCGAGGAGGTCGTACCGACGTGCTAAGGTAGTCGCGCCGTCGTGCTCAAGGGGAGGTGGTCGTGGCGCACAGCCTTTGGCCCCAGGGGTCGTACTGCCTTGCTCAAATGGGGTAAGATTAGCGAGCCCCTGGGGGTCTGGTGAATTATACCTCCGGGGGTTTTGGTCCTCCCTCCCATGGCGATGCCTGGCAAGGATACTGAATGTGGGGCTGAAGTTCCCAGTTGATGCTTTATTTTTTTTTTCTTCTTTACCTTCCTCCAAGTGGCGGGCTGGCCGAGGTCGGCATCAGGAGCCCATCAGGAGAACATCAGGGGATCGCCGTTTCTCACATCCACAAGTTAGGTTCGAAACCCACCGCTCCCTCCCTCCCTCCCTCCCTCAGCTGAGGGCCCTTGGCGGGGAGTGAGAGGAAATGGTATGAGCGATGATTTTGAGGGTCGTGTTGATACGATGGTTTGTATGGGGGTTCAGGCTGGCAGGAGTTAAATACAGGTGGAGCGGAGATGGTATTGTTAAGACCTTCCGTGGGGCGTCTGTGAAGCCAAGGGTGAAACACATTGGTAATTCAGAGTTCGATTCGTAAGGACTAAAAGTCCCTCTATATTGGTATGATTACCAGTATTATTGCCGGAGCGTCTTGTCTTTGTCTTCCGAGAGGGCTTTCCCGAGACGTTCTGAAATTCCCGTTTTTTTTTCTTCTTTTTCTAATTTTTCTTCCGACATTCTCACGAAGGTGATGCACTTCCGCCACCCCTGGTCACCCCGGGCGTCGCGATACCTGTGTCTTCCTTGACCTGTGAGTGAACACGATGAGGCAGGGGAGGCTACAGGAGGAGTGGGGGGCCTGGGCCTGTGAGGCGCGGGGTCGAGGCCAACCGGAGCGGACGGACGGGTACCAGCCACGCCCAGGACCTAACCCTCCACCGCAGCTCGTCCGTCGCATCCCAACTTCTGCACACAATTTCAGAACTTCTCTCCCCTTAGGTCCAACCCTGGCCCTTGCCCTTGAATCCCTCCCTCCCTCACCACTCCTCAGGTACACAATTTCCTAGACTTTCGTCCTTGAATTCCACTCTTTCCCTCGCCCTAACTGGTTCCCCGTCCCTTATCATAGTTACGTATTCCCCTGAAGTCCTCAGCCTTGTCTTGCCCCGACGCCCTGACGCAAATTCCCTGATATCGAAGACTCATTCCACCCTCCCTCCACCCTTGCGCCCTCTGAGCCTCTCCCACCATCCTATGTGTGTGTGTGTCTTGGGCCGGCCACGGCTTCCCCCTCCTGATCCCCGTAACTCCAAACCATGATGCAAATCTTGTCGTTCCTTCTCCCACCCTCTTGTCCCTCCATCAGGAGACTCCACCCCTCGCTCCCTCCCTCGACTCTTGCCGCAGCAACACTGGACTCTGGACTTCCAGGTTTAGATAATTTCACTGTACAGTAAGTAAACTCTTATGGCTATTTTGAGTGTTACTTCTGACGAACACAAGCGAATCTATTTTTTTCCTTCAC
>NC_092235.1:25589975-25764975 GCF_036320965.1 Panulirus ornatus
CTTGTCTCAGGTTCCCTCACTCGAACCCCAGGCCGCAGCTTCCTCTCCTTAACCTCCCCTCTTGACAGCCCTCCTCCCTCGTCACCCCTTTAACTCCCCCCATTTTCCCCTCTCTACCCTCCGTACATATCCATCTCCTTCCCCTCCCCTCCCTCGTCTTTCCTCACCCCCCCCCCCCATTCTTTTGCCCCCTCCCCCTATAGTGGCACCCCTATTTGTGGCACCCTCCTCCTCCCCTTATAGTGGCATCCCTATTTGTGGCATCCTCCTCCTCCCCCTATAGTGGTACCCCTATTTGTGGTACCCTCTTGTTTGTTTATCATCCACCTTAACGGCGTTACGACCCGGTCAGCCGCGGTGTTCCACAGTGGTGGAAAAACCCTCGCCCACCACAGGTGGTTGTGCCCGTGGTCCCCCGCTTACCACAAGGATTTGTGGTGGTGGTGGCGTTGGGGGAGGGGAGGTGATGTGGTTATGACCCTACACATCGCAAGTGGTGGGGAGATGATGTCCCCGCCCCTCACAGGTGGTGGTGGGGAGGTGGGGGAGCCATAACCCCGCCCATCACAGGTGGTCGTGGGATACAATGACCCCCGCCCATCACAGGTTGTGGGGGGAAGGGAACCATGACCCCACCTTATGACAGACAGGTGGTGGTGGGGATACCCCATGATGCCACCCAGGACATCCTCTCTCTCTCTCTCTCTCTCTCTCTCTCTCTCTCTCTCTCTCTCTCTCTCTCTCTCTCTCTCTCTCTCTCTCTCTCTCCAGTTGGTTCGTTCCTGGGTCGTCGTTTCCGTGCCTGGTGGTCGTTGCCGCACGGACGGGCATATCCTGGCACTGTGCCACTAAAAGGACTACCTTACTCCCCCTCCCCCCCTCCCCCTGCACGCACGCCACGCTCGGCCGTGCGTGGATAAAACCTCCCTGTGTTTATTGTTGTTGTTGGGCTCGGTCCAAGTGATGCTCCGTTCCATGCTAAAGAGGAGGTGCTTGTAGGCGTTTCCAGAGACCACTGGAGCTGCTCAGACCCGGTGGGTGAATTGGTGGTATGGCCGGATGGTTGGCGGTGGTTCTAGTGAACTAGGGTCGTTAGTAGTTCACACCAGAAGAAGTGAAAAGTGAAGCAAAAGGTCGTTTGTGGAGTTAGCCTGGAACCAGGTGCTGGATCCTGGAATTCAGAGCTCAGTAGCAGCCTGTATACGAGGAGTCAGCGGCCAAGATTTGTTCTGCTAAGTTTAGTGGACTTCGGAAAGGCAGGAAGTGTTGGAATGCCAAGAGCCACATTCCGGGAATTCTGGAATGTAGTACTCTATACTTCTACGGGAATCCCGGAATTGAGTGCTATGTCTTCTGGAACTACTACAGGAGTCCTGGAATTGAGTACTCTGTCTCATGGTATATCTAAAGGAGTCCCGGAATGGGGCGCTCTGTCATCTGGTTACTTCTGTAGGAGTACTGGAATGAAGTTCTCTTGTCCTCTATTACTTGTATTAGAGTCCTGGAACGGAGTTCTGTCCTCTATTACTTCTATTAGAGTCCTGGAATGGAGTAATCTGTCTCCTGGTACTTCTTCTGGTGTCCTGGAATGTGGTAATCTGTCGTCTGGTACTACTTCAGGAATCCTGGAATGAAGTAATCTGTCTCCTGGTACTTCTATTGTAGTCCTGGAAAGATCCACGTAGTGGCACACTGCGGGAGAACAGGATCCGGCAGCCTGGATGAGGTAAGATTGCAACACGATAGCTCCTCACGCGATCACCCTTGCCCCTCCTGATCCACCCCCCCCCCCCCATCTCGTCCCCAACCTTTTTCTCTCCTGTCTCCTTTCTGTCTTCTCCCCGTGTCCTGTCTCCTCACCTTCCCCCGTCCTCCTTAGTCCGGATACTTGTCACCTGTCTCTCCAGTCCCCGTCCAGTACCCTATTTTCTTTCTTTTTAACAATTACCTTCGCTCAAAATCCTTACATCGTCTCTCCTTCCTCCTCTTTGCCTTTTGTTATTCTTTTTCCCATAATTGGTTGGTTAGGGAGGGGTAGAGGCAAGGGTTGGACGGCACTGCCGAGGTACAGAAGCTAGCGAGGGTACAGTCGTATGGCGAAGGTGCTCTTGGAGTGTTTCGTTACATGGCTTCGCCCGCATCGCCCCTTGTCTGTCCTTCTGATTCGTATCAGTTGTCTCTTTTCTGATTTACTCTTATCTCTCATTCTGATTTGTCTCTCATGTACTGTGTCTCGTATTGTGCTGGTATTGATACCACTGGTTTGGTCGGGCTAGGTTGGTCAGCGTCTGCGAGAGAGACGCGCGGTGTTTGACGGGGATTTCCGTGTATTCCAGAGGTTGCAAGTTGCAGTGTTGGCTGAAGGTGCTGGGCAATAGCGGTGTTGATTTGCCCCTGGGGCGCCGCGGCTGTGAGAGGTGGACAGAGTGTTGTGAGGTGGAGAACATTTTAGTATGTTGTGTTCGCGAGGCCAAGCATACGATGCGCCGCCACTTTGGATGGAGGGATACGGGGAGAATGTGAGTCGCAGAATTTCAGTCAGGCATCTTGAATGCCTCGGTTCGACGCCCGAGCCCGTAGGGCCGAATACATGAGCACGACGGCACGACCCTTAAGCACGAAGGTCCGTTATTTGGGCACGCCGGTGTACGACCTTTTGTGTACGATACCTTGACCTCAGACATGACCCTGAAAGGGCCTCGTGTGAGGCAAGGCCTTCATACCCAAGGGTCGCACCGTCGTGTCAGGGGTCTCACCGTCTCGTTGAGGAAGTTCATGTTGGTGCCGTGTTTTTCTGGGTGTGTCGTCACGTCGGGGGGAGGGGAGGGGGGGCGTCTGGGAATGTTGAGGTCATGAGTCACGTCCAGGTGCTGCCAAGAGCACCATCAGGAAATGTAAACCCCAGGCTCAATGCTTTGCGTGTGTGAGGTATACAGTTTACACGACCTTCTCGAGGGAGTCAAGCGCATAAACCATCGGTCATTGAGTATGGTAAACCTTCTCTCTGACGAGGTCATCCTTGTCTTTGTGCGCAGTTCACAGCTGTTGGGTAGTTTGTGGAGTGATTAGGTCTTGTGGTAGTGAGCGAAGGGAATGAAGTAAATATAAACAGTTATGTAGGACAAAAAATGGAAACCGAATGAAAAGTAATCATAGAAAATGCAAACTGAATAGAGCAAACTTTCTTGAAGATGCAGAATTATGTCGCGTGTGTTGCAGTTGTGGATTAAGCGATGTGTGTTCGAGCGGGAGACACGCAGTAACAAATGTATTAACGGCAGGGGCTTAATGTAGTCATGGGCACGGAGGGTATTGTGATGGCGGCAGAATAATACAGCGAGAGGTGACCTTGCCCTTGATATAAATAGCCGCGGTGGTTGACGAATCGCGCTGATGGTGTGGGGATCAAGAGAATCTATTTTTTAAGCTACAGAACGTAATGAATTGTTAGCTCTTTATTACCATTCCATACTGTAAGGCTTCGGTAAGCTATCTACAGGCGTCGGACTACAGGATTGTACGTGATTGTTGAGATACAGAGGGATATTAAAGAAGATCAGAAGGGGTCGAAAGATTCATTTATGTAGACTCAGGCACGATACAAAGGACGGGTCTGTGTATTCGTATATATGGGTGGTTGTACGAATGAGGATTACAGAGATGGGCTGAGGGGCTTCATGCAGTCATTTCAAAGAAACGTACGTATTACTTTTGGGTTCAAGTATAGTTTTGGTTTTTACAAGATACAGGGATACAGTGGGTCGATTTTGTGGGGAATGGTATATTGTTGATGTCAGGATGGTGTCGAGCTTTCACTGTTAGAGATAGCAGTGTATGGTGGTGTCTGGGGGAAGCATAGTATTAATTGAGCTTGACATTGAAATATATATTACTTGAAAATAAATGTATGTGATGACAGTTTTGTCTTTCGCACGTTGTAGCTCTCCCGTATACATGTTTTCTTCGTCACATCGTAATAACCCAGGATCGTACCGTCGTGGGCAGGAGTTGGTACCGTCGTTTTGTAAGCTCGTACCCTCGTGGGCAGGAGTTGGTACCGTCGTGCTCAAGGGTACGTACCGTCGTTCTTTAAGGTCGCTCCGTGTTGCTCCAACAGCTAGTAAACTTCCAGGAATTCTGGATTCCATTCATAGGCCCTCAACAGGTGCTCCTATGAAGACCTTGTATTGAATTAAAAGGACCTGTGTTGTGGTCATTCTTTTTTCTGATATTCATTTTGTAGATTAGTTATCGTGTCTGATATTTTGAACAAATGGTTTAGAATGGCGAAACGCATGGGAAAAGGGGATACGATTCTTTGGTGATATTGAGAGATGTTTGCATAGGGAGAAATTGCTCCTAGATTTTTTGTATGTGGGGTTTTCTGGGGTTTCGGATCGGGGTTTCTTGTGTTATCTCTGGGGGTTAGCTATTTGTTGTTTGTCAACCTTGAGGGTGGGTTTGGAGCAGGTTCGTACCCAAAGATTGTCCTGTCAGGGGTTAGGGGCTGAGTGAAGGAAGGGTTGGCGCGTTCGTGCCCTGTAATTTCAGTCTGGGTCTCCGTGATGGAAAGGGTTGGGATGCATTCATGGCTCGTCATGTGCCTGTCGGCTGTTTGGGGGTGGTGGTTAAGGGGGGAGGGGATATGATATTTGTACCCCGTCATATCAATTTAGATTTTGGGAGTCTTGTATCAATGGCTTCTTAGGTTCCCTCAGCCTTGGTGAGGGTTTGGTATCCATATAAACTCCTTCAATCTTAGACAAGCAGGTGTATATCTTGTGCTAGCCGTCACATATCCTCTCTGAGCCTTGATACATCCGGTGTCAGCCTTAGTATATACTGTATTAACCTTAGTGCATCCACTTTGAGCCTTGATACATTTTTTGTGGGCCTTAATCTGTCCTCTGTCAGCCTTGATTCGTCATCCATCTGTGTATCCACTGTTAACCATGGCCTATCCTCTGTCTGTCTCTCTCCTGGTGTCAGACGCCAGTAAGTTTGAATGGTGACCCATATTCGTTGGGAGAAAAGGTCACTTGAGTCGTTCGCTTGACCGTGTGCCTTAGGGTCAGTGTGGCAGACGCCAATTGGGTCGTTAAGTAGTTTGCATTTTCGGTAGTTGGTGTCTGTTGCTGGTTGCTTACCTCTGAATAAATATTAACTTGTAAAAGTTGATAAGTATTGACGTTACGACCTTCATGGTTTAGGTCAAAGGTCAGGGCCATCATACCCAAGGGTCGTACCGTGGTGCTCAAGGGTTCTACCTTCGTGCTCCGGGGTGTCGTACCGGCGTGCTCCAAGGGTCGTACCATCGTGCTCCAAGGGTCGTACCGTCGTCGTGGCCACGGGTCAAACATAGTCCAAGACCACCGCTTCTCTGTGGTGAAGGGAGCCAGTACCCACCCATCCACGAAGGTCTGGAAAGAGTTCCAGACCTTCAGACAATGTTTGCCGTGTTACATCATATCCATCCAAGGGGGGCCGGTGGACCTGATGGATGCTGGCGCACGGTGAAAGGTATACATGCCCCAGCCCTCCGCTCGGCTCTCATGTATTGTGGTGCTCGATCCAAGTGTGGTGCACCACAGTACACTTTGCCGTACGCTCACGCCAGTGTACTTAGCCAAGGCGTAGGGACACGGGTGTAGTGTAGTGGACGTCCTAAAGCAGCTGGCTCCTCCCTTCTCCCTTTTCTCTTCCCTCCCTTCTCCCTCTTGTCTTCCCTCCCTTCTCCCTTTTCTCTTTCCTCCCTTCTCCCCCACCCACACACACACCGCCTGCATTACGGTGGTTGATCTTGCAATGACGGCATGGTTGTGCTAGGGGAAGTGTGCCATTGCTTGGTGTGGCAGTGATAACATCTCCCCCCCCCCCACCCCTCTGCTGTTGTTGGAGTGCCGAGTTGAACGGTGATATCCTGCCCATGGTGTGCAGTGATCGCTCCAGTGGTGTAGGTGCAGTGCCCGGTCTAGCAGTGACGGCCTGACCCCCGTCTAACTGTGTTATTAGTGGATGGCAACTTTAAAGAACAGGTTCTTAGGAGAAACAGGAGACGGACTCTCTCTCTCTCTCTCTCTCTCTCTCTCTCTCTCTCTCTCTCTCTCTCTCTCTCTCTCTCTCTCTCTCTCTCTCTCTCTCAGTTGGGAGGGAGGGAGGCAGGGATCCGAGTCCGCTTGAGGTGTTGGGTTTGGCCAATCCGTTGTCTACACACAGGTGGAATGCTGGTTCAGATTTATCTTTCCTCCTGTAGGGTTGGGAGTGAACGCGTGCGATGTCTGGCTGTAAACCTGCCACGACTCAACTGGGTGATATACAGTGGTAATATACATTTAGCGGTCAGCCTTGGGTCTTCAGTGTTCATGTGAGTGTCAGTTCCCCCTCATCTGGAGTCAGGTGGTAAGCCGCAGTGGTCGCCCAGTGTGTGCATCTCATGTATTTCCAGCGGGACGGATATGATTAGTGACTTTTCCCACTGGAGGTAGAACGTCAGTCTGTAGGTCCCACTGGGGGTAGAATGTCCGTCTGTAGTCTAACATGAGGTAGAATGTCAGTATATAGGTCTCACTGGGGGTAGAATGTTAGTCTGTAGGTCCCACTGGGGGTAGAATGTCAGTGTGTAGGTCCCACTGGGGATAGAATGTCAGTGTGTAGGTCCCACTGGGGATAGAATGTCAGTGTGTAGGTCCCACTGGGGGTAGAATGTCAGTGTGTAGGTCTCACTGGGGGTAGAATGTCAGTCTGTAGGTCCCACTGGGGGTAGAATGTCAGTCTGTAGGTCTCACTGGGGGTAGAATGTCAGTCTGTAGGTCCCACTGGGGGTAGAATGTCAGTCTGTAGGTCCCACTGGGGGTAGAATGTCAGTCTGTAGGTCCCACTGGGGATAGAATGTCAGTCTGTAGGTCCCACTGGGGGTAGAATGTCAGTCTGTAGGTTCCACTGGGGGTAGAGTGTTCGTCCGTAGGTCCCACTTGAGGTAGAGTGTCCGTCCGTGTGGGTCCCACTGGGTGTAGGTTGCACATATGAGAACAATAGAGGGATCAGCGTCCTGGCCTTGTGGACTCCTGGCGTATACCCAGCTCAGGGATCGTGATCAGAGTGTAGGATGGCCTCTGGTCAGCCTGGTCTCGAGTGCACAGGAATGTCCTCGCCCAGGATCGGGTCAGAGACCAGGCCATCATGCCCAAGGGTCGTACCGTCGTGCTAGAGAGTCGTAAGGTCGTGCTCGAGGGTCATGCTCAAGGGTCGTACCGTCGGGATCAAAGGATGTGATCTAAATCTCTTTTACGACTAATTCTGTCGGATCTGCTTTCCAGATTCCACAGTTTTATATGAGTCTTTGGGTCAGGTCATCTGATGTTGTTTTCCTGTTGGCGTCCTGTGTGTGTGTGTGTGTGTGTGTGTGTGTGTGTGTGTGTGTGTGTGTGTGTGTGTGTGTTTAGATACGCCATCATATAACGGATGGTTTTTTTTTTAAGGGACCCGGAATCCAAAACCGTTTGACACGCACAGCTTTATCACTTCTTTGGCTATTAACTTCGGTCGACCTCTCGACTCTCGTGGTAACCGCATTGTCGACGCAGACCAGGTGTCGACGGTGCTCACATCGACGTAGACCAGGTGTCGAGTGTCCTCACATCGACTCAGACCAGGTGTCGAGTGTCCTCACATCGACTCAGACCAGGTGTCGAGTGTCCTCACATCGACGCAGACCAGGTGTCGACGTGTGACCGGAACACCACCACCACCACTTATTGAAAGGTGTTATGGATATGTGTTATGGATATTGACCTGTGGGCCATCAGTGAACCATTGTCGAGCGAATGTCGAATGTGGGCCTGAGCGTGTGACCCACCACACATGCACCCACGCCAACATCCAATTCATCCTCCAACACCGCAAACCGTGATGTACGTGTCAACATACGTGGTATTGGAAAATATTGGGTAACGTTTACACATATATTTTCTCATGTCTTTTATATTTTTTTTCCTATCTTGTGGCCACCAGGTTGGGTAGAGCACAGGTGGGAGTGTGATATATACGTTGTCAAGGCTGGCTACAGCTGTCTAGGATGGCTACAACTGTGTAGGGTGGCTACAGCTAAGGTGGCTACAGCTAAGGTGGCTACAGCTAGGGTGGCTACAGCTGTCTAGGGTGGCTACAGTTAGGGTGGCTGCAGCTGTCTTGGATGGCTACAGCTGTCTAGGGTGGCTACAGCTGTCTAGGGTGGCTACAGTTAGGGTGGCTGCAGCTGTCTTGGATGGCTACAGCTGTCTAGTGTGGCTACAGCTGTCTAGGGTGGCTACAGCTGTCTAGGGTAGCTACAGCTGTCTAGGGTGGCTACAGCTGTCTAGGGTAGCTACAGCTGTCTAGGGTGGCTACAGCTGTCTAGGGTGGCTACAGCTGTCTAGGGTGGCTACAGCTGTCTAGGGTAGCTACAGCTGTCTAGGGTGGCTACAGCTGTCTAGTGTGGCTACAGCTGTCTAGGGTGGCTACAGCTGTCTAGGGTAGCTACAGCTGTCTAGGGTGGCTACAGCTGTCTAGGGTAGCTACAGCTGTCTAGGGTGGCTACAGCTGTCTAGGGTAGCTACAGCTATCTAGGGTGGCTACAGCAAGGGCTCCTGGCAGCGAGGATGACTGCAGTATGGATGGCTGCAGCTAAAGTGACGACAGCAAAGGTTACCACAAGGGTGGTATTTTTCCCCCCCTTAAATTGAGTTATAAGACCACAGCACACACACACACACACACACACACACACACACACACACACACACATGCCCAGGGAGGTCGCAGCTGTGTACGAGGTGAGGAGCTGGGCCGATGTCGCGCTGGTATTTGCGTCAGACGTGGGTGCGTATATATCGCACAGCAATGTGGGTTGAGCGCTTGTTTATAGATAGGTGCACAGCCGTGTAGATACTGGGCTGACCATATAGATAGTGTATAGTTGTATAGATAATGCACTGTTGTATAGATAGCGTTCGGTTGGATAGATAGTGAGCAGCTGTATAGATAGAAGGCAGCTTTATAGCTAGTGTGTATATCTGAAATGATAGTGTTATAGAGTGTGCAAGTGAATAGGTAGCGTTGTATAGATATTACACGTCTATATAGATGATACGTGTCGATGGTGTTGCACGGGTAGTGTACAGGTGTACAGATCAGTAGTCAGGTGTGTGGATGGTTCACAGTTGTGAGGTCGTCCCGCAGGCGGGAGGAGAGTGCGTTAAGTGTGTGTATTGGTGTGCGTGCGGTGGGAATGGCTAACAGTGTGGAAAGTCTTCTATGACTTGGGAGCGTCAAGTGGTTCGTTAGTGCGTTGTGGGCCGGTATAGATGTGTGTGTGTGGGTGTGTGTGTGAAGTTAGCAGTTATAGATGATCTAGTAGCAGGTACGGTGATACGGTGAGATCATTTTAATACATCTGTTGCTGTCTTCTGTTGAACGGTTGGAGAGGTAGGCTTGTAACAGGAGATAGGGGTGGTGGATGGTGTTTATTAATGTGCTAACGGCGTGTTGGCAATAGGGGCTCAGTCGGGTGGTCATTGTTGGAGGAGAATTGTGTTGGAAGATGGTGAGTCTTGGTGACAACGGTGGTGGTGGTGGTTACAACACCCTTCTTGGTGATGATGGCAGGAGTGGTGTTGGCAGTGACTGTAGTGGTGGTGGTGGCAGCATTAAAGATGGTGATGGTAGTGAATGTGGTGGCATTAAAGGTGTTGTCAGCGGTGAGGGTGCTGCCTGCGGTGTCGTGAATAGCGTTTTGGTGACGGTGTTGGTCGGTGGCGGCAGGAGAGGTGTTGGCAGTGATGGTGTTGGCAGACAGGATGGGAGGTGAGCTCGTTTGATCTTTACGTCCCAGGTCACTTGCTTGTGTTGGGAATTTTCCCCCCATGTGTACACCTTGTCTGTCAGGAAAACCTTGTGTGTAAACCTTTATATGTTAGAACTCGCACGTGTATTAGACCTTGTTTGTAAGCTGTAGTTTATTAAACCCTGTCTTGTTCCTTGTTTGTTAAAAACCTTGCTTGTTGAACGTTGGTAAAACCTTGTTTGTTAAACGTTGGTAAAGCCTTGTTTGTTAAACGTTGGTAAAACCTTGTTTGTTAAACGTTGGTAAAACCTTGTTTGTTAAACGTTGGTAAAGCCTTGTTTGTTAAACATTGGTAAAAACCTTGTTTGTTAAACATTGGTAAAACCTTGTTTTTTTAAACTTTGGTAAAACCTTGTTTGTTAAACATTGGTAAAACTTGTCTGTTGAATTTTTGTTTATGTAAGCCATAAACAACTTGTTGCTCTGTTATTATACGTCTGTGTAGCGCCCATCTTTCTCCACAGCTTTAGCGAAGGATTTTTTTTGTTTTTCAAGCTTTCTAGAAGCTGTCGGGGTCAAGACAAGATTTTGTTAAGCTTTCACAAAGCTCTCATGTCCTACACTGACTTCGTCAAGGGCCATAAGATATGTCAGGTTTCGTAAATGTCCTAAGTTATTATTTGTGAGGCAGGTATGCCTTGTGTGTGTGTCTGGACACTTACATCTAGTGAATAGCTCCCTCCAGACCACCACCCCTCCACCTGACAGAGTCCCTCCACGGAGGGGTGAGTCCTGTTCTGTCTGCCCTCTGGCATGTTTGTGCAGAATTCGCTCGTACATAGTCAAGAAAAAATACAACAGAATTTGCTCAGCTGTGCAAATACATTTAATGAGACACTTGCAAACACAAACAAGACCAGTGGAGGGAGCCGAGAGGAGAGTCTTTTGTGTCGAAAATAGTCAAAGGTGTACAATGTGTATAGTTTATATGATTACATTAACATATGCATATTGGGCAGAGACCAGTTTTGATTAATGGGTATGGCGTCCTAGCTTCGTCTCTTCGATTTATGTCAACTGAGTAGTGCAATATTTTTCTCTTGTGTCTCCCCTGATGATTATTACACGAAAGTGCACTTGGGAACTTATTGTGTTTCATTTTCACCATGGACTCGTAGGAATATATATATATATATATATATATATATATATATATATATATATATATATATATATATATATATATATATATATATATATGATTGCCTTTAAGTACCTCTTTTGACAAAGTTTAGCACTTGACACCCATAGCTCGTTGCGAGTTGCTTCAGCCAAAGCTTTTGATAAGGAGGGGGGCGGGGTTGTTGTAGGGGGGATCACAAGTGTTCATGTAGGTCAGCGTGGGAGACTACGGATGTTAGCTTGTTTCTTTGTGTTTAGTGTTCACATCTGTCGTGCAGCTGTGTTTACAAGGTTGGCCAACATTTGTCAACAGACGGGTCACACCTGTTCACTAGCGTGTTTCTATGGTTCCCACATCTGTTGACAGGGGTGCTTTGGTACACATCTGTTGACAGGTGTGTTCGCTTTTTTGGTCCACATCCGTCAACAGGTGTGTTAGGTTTGACCCACATGTCAACAATTGTGTTAGGTTTGGTCCACATCTGTTGACAGGTGTGTTAAAAACGGCCACATGAGCTGACGTATCTGTTAAGGCTGACCTGCATTGGTAGACCGTTATATTGGCTTTCAGATCCTGTTAACGGATGTAGCATTTCCCCGTTTTTGTTTTGTTTTTGTTTAAGTTGATATACTGAAACGTGATGAGTAATGTCTTTTGTTGAAGCCATGTCGTCAGTGCCGGCCTTTTGACTACCCCCTCCTTCCACCCCCATAGGAACGACGGTACGACTGTAATGCACGACGGTACGATCCTTTAGGACGACGTTACAATCGCTTCTAGACGTCAGGCTATCGTACCTAAGGGTCGTACCGCCGTCGTGTTCACAAGGGTCATACATACGTGCTTCTGTGGTCGTGCCGTCGTCGTGTTCACAAGGGTCATACATACGTGCTTCTGTGGTCGTACCGACGTCGTGTTCACAAGGGTCATACATACGTGCTTCTGTGGTCGTACCGTCGTCGTGTTCACAAGGGTCGTCTGTACGTCGTGCTTCAAGGGGGGGACGGGGGGGGGAAGAGTTACTTTAAATCGTCCCCGTCTCCGTTAAGGGTGGCGTCGCCCATCATGGCCAGGTAGGAAGGGGTGACGCATACGTTATATTTGTCAAGATCATCAACCCTCACTGCGGGCGAGGAGGGCAAGAGGGTGATAAACTCCCTCCCCTTTGTTCTCTCCCCTGGATAGAGGTATAGGAGCCACCTCCCCCTCCCTCCTCCTCCTCCTCCTCCTCCTCCTCCTCCTCCTCCTCTGAAGTGAGTGTCTGCAGTAGGCTTCACGTGATCCATATTATATATATATATATATATATATATATATATATATATATATATATATATATATATAAACAAAATCCTCCCCTCAGTTTTTTTTTAATTTTCCAAAAGAAGGAACAGAGAAGGGGGCCAGGTGAGGATGTTCCCTCAAAGGTCCAGTCCTCTGTTCTTAACGCTACCTTGCTAATGCGGGGAATGGCGAATAGTATGAAAAAAATATATATATATATACAAAACCTAGCATAAGCCAGGTACCCTATTTCATCGACCACACCTGAGGGGAGGATGAACACCTGGGTTGACTGTGGACTGACTGCCGCTACCAGGATTTGATCCTATTTGCTCGACCCCTAGCGACCCTTGAATGCGTCATGGTCAGCAATACTGACCGCTACACGACGGAGTTAATATATATATATATATATATATATATATATATATATATATATATATATATATATATATATATATATATATATATATATATTATACATATGATAATGATAATAATGAAAGATATACTAAATTTAGACAGCCATTCGTCTGAAATTACACAGTTGAGAGATATCAGAACTGAAATGTCATAATGATAACTGGATGGCTAATCATAAATGTGTTTGTGTGTGGATGGGTTGAGACTATATTTGCTCATGTTATTCAACATTCTCGTGTAAAAACAAGGCTTAGTTGTCAGTAATTTTTATGACGGAAAATCATTAGTCATCGTACAAACTAATGATTTATGTGAAATGATTATTTATCCAATTTTTAAACCTTAGTTTTCTCTTGATTGTTAAGATTAACAAAATAAATTTGGGTTTTATGAACGACAAAAACGTTCTATATTTTTTTGTTCGCTTTGGAATTCCATTTGTGATGGTTATACCTGTTGTAAATGTAGCTGTTGTAAACCTGGAAGGCCTCCCCCTCACCCCGACACACATTGTAAATGAAACGAACGGGTTTATGGTTTAATTAAATGATATTTAAAAGTTGGGGTATTTGTGGGGCGACCTTGGTGGTGGCAACACTGTCGATTTGGCCTGGGGTGGGGGGGGGGGGGGTAAGGGGGGAGTAATAATGGCGTATATGATAATTGCTTCAGTCAGCCGTCGGCCTCACGTTGTCTGTTGTAAATTTTAAGGTCAATATGGGATGTGGCGTCGTTTATTTCAGGTATGAAGTGGAACGAAGTTGTTCCATTAGGAGGTGGTGGGAATTAGTGTTAGTTCCAATTGCTCTCTCTCTCTCTCTCTCTCTCTCTCTCTCTCTCTCTCTCTCTCTCTCTCTCTCTCTCTCTCTCTATCTATCTATCTATCTCTCTCTCTCTCTCTCTCTCTCTCTCTCTCTCTCTCTCTCTCTCTCTCTCTCTCTCTCTCTCTCAGGGGTCGTACCGTTGTGCCCAAGGGTAGTACTGGCGTGTTCAAGGGGTCGTTAACGACTTGCTTAAGAGATCCGACTGTTGTGTTGAAATGTAATGTCGTGGTCAGAGGGTCATAAAGTCGTGCTGAGGTGTCGTTAGGTCGGTCTTAATGGTCGTACTGCCGTGCTCCAGGAGTGGAAGTAATTTACAGTTAAGCGTTTTTATTGAATAATCCTTCAATCTCTTATGGCATTAATCTCAGGAAATTATTTTAGGTAAGAAAATACCCAGAATTTTAGTGAGACTAATTATTTTGGTGTTAGAATATCATTTTGAAGGATAGGAGTAATTAATTGGTCTTATTTTTTTGAAAACTTAAAAGTCCCTTAAACTTCCAGGGTTTTCTAGTTAAAACTCCTTGTGGACCGTGACTAATTAGGTGTAGCGGAACGTTACGTTGTGTGTGACGTGGCGGAATCCGTCTCGTGACTAGTGTTACGGTGGGAGATCTTTGGGTGATCTGATTGTTGGTGACGGCGAGGTGTGACTGGTGTAACGGTGATTTAAGACAGTGAATTGCGCTAATGGTGCTGTGTTTTATCGGCGGGGAGTCCTATTGTGGTGGTGGTATGATCAAGTTCCGGTGTTTGGTGTGAGAATTGTGGTGGTGGTGATCATAGCGGGTATGTTTTTGTGGTTGGGGGCATGACGTCATGAGCGCCCTCCAAACTTGGAGGGTCAGGGGAGGGGTGGTGTACCTCCCTACCCAACCCAATCCCTCCTCCTCCTCCTCCTCCTCGCACAGCGTAGCCTCCACCATTGGCGGCGGCATCTGCCTCATCGCCGCCATGCTCTCAGTTTACACTCTCACCACGGACCTGTCGCTCTCCCTTCGGTGTTACGGCATTGCCCTCCCTCTTGGTGAGAGCGTGTTGTAAGGGAGACAAGGACACGTCCACCAAGGGAGGCAGCTGAGGCTCATGTCGGGCGTGTGGATCCACGGGCGAGCTCGGCATGACTCTGTTTCCTCAGCCGAGTGGTATTCAGCTGACCTCCGCCTCAGGTGCCATCGTTCGCCACTATAATTTTTTTTTTTTTTTTTATGTGCGAATTAAAACTGTACAGCGTTGCTAGGGAGTCCTGATATGACTACGACTAGAGTGTTATTGTTTTTATTGTGTAGCGGTTGGCATTGGATCGCTCATGAGTCGGTAATTTGAGCCGTGGAGAAGGCCTTGTTGGCGAGAAAGAAAAAAAATATATAAAATTTGGGCAACATCATGGCGATTGGCAGACCTGGTTGGCTCCTGGTGGGGGGGGGGGTGATGGTGGAGAGGGGGGGGGGGAGGAGAAGAAGAAGGGGCAACCTGCGGAACCTTCTAGACCTGCCGCCATTATCGCCAACTTCTCTTCCTTTGTGGGTCATGCACCCCTCCAGGGCTCGCCGGCCACCACCGTCCTTGATGTCTGGGAAACCTGGTGTTCGCTGTACAACTACCTTGCCTCCTCCTCCTCCTCCTCCTCCTCCTCCTGCTCCCCGGAACCTTGTCGGAAGCGATCAGTCGCGCGGGAGGAGGCGGTCGGCGGCGTTAGTCTGAGGCCTTTTAGCGAAGGCCGGAGTTACGAACAAATGCTAAGGGCGAGACTCGTTCCCTGGGGGGGGAAAAAAAAAAAACTGGCTTGGGTCAGTTATGTGCTGGTGGTGGACTGGGGCCAGTTCACCCTGGGGCGTTGGGGAGGGGGGGGGGGGACCAGTTCCCAGAAGAGTGACGGCCGGTTTGGCTCCTACTGTTGCTGCTGCCTTTGTGTGTGTGTGTGTGTGTGGGGAGAGAGAGAGAGAGAGAGAGAGAGAGAGAGAGAGAGAGAGAGAGAGAGAGAGAGAGAGAGAGAGAGAGAGAGAGAGAGAGAGAGAGATTCACTTAGAGAGAATATTAGAGAACGAGGTTTGTTTTTGTTTTTTTTTCTCTTGTTGCAAGGGTAGCGCGTAGTGCTCACCGTATTGAGAGAGAGGATGGGGGGGGGGGTGAAATTTTGGGTCTTATTGTGGAATGGTTAAGTGCGTATGGCGTTTGTGTCGGGGGGTTGTGCGTATTCAGGGTTGCTTCAAAATGTCAAGTGTGGTTGAGATTGGTTGTTTGTGTGACAACTATTTGTTAGAGTAGTTAGGTTTATGGGTATTTAAGGTTGATGGGGTTTGTGTGTGTAAGGGTTTGCAGTTTCTTTGTGTATGTAAATGGTGCTTTGATGGGAGTTGTTTGAAGTGGTGCAGTTGGGTTGTTTGTGTGTTTGCGATGGGATTTTATTGTGTGATGGTGTGAGGGTAATTGTATGCAATTTCATATGTATGATTTCTTTGTCTTTGTTTGGAAATGAGGTTGTTTGACTTTTGTCCAAGTGTGTGTGTGTGTGTGTGTGTGTGTGTGTGTGTGTGTGTGTGTGTGTGTGTGGTTTCATTTGACATTATGAAGGAAGACAGTAAGCGTTGTGGTATGTTACTGAAGGTTAACTCGTGGGGAATATTACAATCAGGTATAATGGATTTATTGTTTATATAGTTATTGGTACATCTAAATTATTTTTAAGATAATTTATTGAAACTGTTGATGCATTTTGCGTAACTGACAAGATTGGTTCTTGTGGTGTGTGTCTGCTGTGAGGGTTGAATGAGGAAGGTAACCTCTTGAACTATCAATAATGAGGTTAGGATAATGAGAGTGAACGATGAACCAGCAGTATTGAGGATTGTGTCAGGTAGTTAAGAGTGGCCTCATTAAACTTAGGAGCGAGGCCAGTGTGAGGTAGCGAGCGTTTGCCTCATGAACCATTAGCATTGAGGCTAGTTTGAGGTAGTTGGCGGTGGCTTCGTGAACCATTAGTAAAGAGGTTAGTGAGGATTTTATGAGGTAGCGAGCGCTGGGCTGGCCTCATGAAACTTGTACCGGGGTTTTCGAAGAAGTTCCAGCGAGCACTTCGCCAGCGGTCGCTCTCCTAATGGCATGGGGAAATATTCAGGGGTGCGTCTCTCTTCTCAAGACCCAGCCAGAGTGCGTCCCTCTCACCAGGACGCAGCTAGAGTGCGTCCCTCTCACTAGGACGCAGCCAGAGTGCGTCCCTCTCACCAGGACGCATCCAGAGTGCGCCCCTCTCACCAGGACGCATCCAGAGTGCGCCCCTCTCACCAGGACGCAGCCAGAGTGCGTCCCTCTCACTAGGACGCAGCTAGAGTGCCCCCCTCTCATTAGGACGCAGATAGAGTGCGTCCTTCTCCAGGACGCAGCTAGAGTGCGTCCTTCTCACCAGGACTCGGTGTGAGTGCGTCGTCAGCAAAACCCACTCAGAAGTGCGTCTTTCTTCACCAGGACCAAGCTAGTTTGCGTCCTCGCCCCCAGAGAGTTTGATACAGTAATACAAGCCCCCTCCCCCTGGACATTTTCAGATTGTATTCAGTGGATACTCTTGGGTTGTCATGCTGTATAGAGTAATACACCAGAGTACTATACTGTATTTGGGCAGTGCCCCCCAGAGATTATCGGGCTGTTCGATAGCACCCTTAGAGAGTTTCTATCTTGATCTTGAAATACCCCAGAGAGTATTGGCGTATATTGAGAATACACCAGCAAGTTTAGAACTATATTTTATGATACTAGTGAGAGCTTTCGAGTACTTGGGAACCTACCCAACAGAGTTGATGTTGAGAATAAACCAGTTTGAGGCAGGTTTGGTTGATAACCCCACCGAGTTTCAGGTTATGTTGGGAATACTTTAGTTTTTTGTAAGTTGGATGATTGCCCCAGAGAATTTCGGACGATATTTGAGTACCCCTAGAGAGTTTAAGTTTGTGTTTCGGAATACCTCCCTTCACTCAGTATATTAGATGATGCTCCCCAGAGAGTTTCAGTTCATGAGGGGTTACCCCTGAGCATTAAGCATAACCTTGGAGAGTTAAAAGCTGTATTGGGAGTTTGAGACCAGTGGAATTCTTTTTTTTTTTAAGATAGTGACCATGTTGAAGATAATGATATTAAGATAACCTTGTTTAGAGTTAGTGACCTTGTTTAAAGATAGCGACCTTGTTTTTAAACTCTAGGATGGTCAAGGTCACGTACGTTAAGTTAGAAGGTGGAAAGTCTGTTTAAGCAGAATATTGATGGCTGCAAGTAGAGGATGGTTAGGACTGAATAGCCCTGGATAGCATGATAAGGGCCTTATGAACCCTACAGACAGCCTATTCAGGGCTGAAGAGCCCTAGGGAAAGAGTATATAGGGCTAGATAGCCCCCCCCCCCCGCACCAGGAGTACATACTCAGCATTGCCAAGGCCGAGGGAAGATGGGGGTAGGACACTTGTCCCGTGACGTCGTAGGATCCCCCCCCCCCCTGAGCCTCCCCTGGTGGTGGTGGGGGGGGAGACATCTTTATCTCTACGATGCTGTAGAGAAGCGAGTATTGATCTCGCTGTAGCTGGGTGGCCGCTACAGAGCCGCCTTCCTGCCGCCCCGTCTCGTTGGGCGGGACCTCTGTGTTGACAGCGAGCTGGTCGGCTGTGGTGGTGGTTGGTGGCGCTCAAAATCACCACCTCAGAAATGGTTCAAAATCATCGCTCTCTCTCTCTCCTTCCCGACCCATTTTTATATTGATATATATATTACAAAAATCTCTCTCTCTATGTATATATTTGACTTGTAATAGTTTTGATATCTAATACAAACAGGAATTTATATAATTGGTGTAGTTGTCAAGGAGAAAATCGTCTTGTGGATGATTGGCGATTTCTTTTGTGATTTTATTTATTTATTTATTTATTCCTGAGCAGCCGATGCTGTCGGCTTCGAATGGTGACGTCATACTGTGACGTCGTGTATGTCGTTTCCGTGGTGGTGGTGGTGGGGGGGGAGGGGGGTTGGTTGGAAGTTACGACGACGCAGCCGTGACGTCACACCTGCTGTGGAGGCGGCACCTTAAGTAACGAACGCGTGACGTCACGCCTTTCCGTTTTAACGGGCGCGGGAAGAGCATGTGTTGTAGGGGCGCCCCCTGTCATTCCCACCATCCGGCGGTGGTTAGGTTATTAGGGGAACGAAACGAGATGACATTAAACAACCCGGATATAACATTGGCATTACGTAATATATTTCACATTTAAGTTGGGGAGGAACTAGACATTGGAAATCAATATGATGTGTCTACGTTGATGATCTCCTGAACCATGTCGTAGTTCTGATCAGCAGGTAAGACGACGGTTGTTAACAGTTCTCACATAACACTTAACATATAACGAAGAATGAAGTAGACGTAGAAAACGAGAAGTCACACCGAGAAGAGTGAGAAACAGTTTGATAGTATATAAGAAGAGGGTGATCACACCACTTGCTCGTAAATCTCTTCTCGTTTAAAGCTGAACTTTGAGGTCTTCTTAACCTTGCGACCTGTGTGCGCACTGAGGGAAGTACGGTAGGGAACGTGTACTGAACCACCCACCACCCCCACCCTCACACACGTGTTGCCTGGGGTGATATAGGGTCATGGGGCAAGTGGCCCACTCTGGCCATCATGGCCAGGACGGGACTTGGTGGCCCGCTGTGGCCATAATGGTAGAGAGAGAGAGAGAGAGAGAGAGAGAGAGAGAGAGAGAGAGAGAGAGAGAGAGAGAGAGAGGCTTAAAGCCAATTTTGCTTTCATCTCATGACTGGTCGGGTCTGATTATGGCGCGATGAAGGTCACATTGAAGGTCACCTCTGCCACCAGAATTACCTTTACGTGCGCTGTTACGTCTTATTGACCCTCACCGGCAGAGCTAATTAAAGCAGATCCTGTATCATACGTGACAGAGATACAGAGTAGAAAAATTATATGGAGTTAGTGTAATTTGCGTAATTACTTTTTAAGGACCATGTACAGTCTATCTATCTATCTATGTATATATCTATCTGTCTATCCATATATATATATATATATATATATATATATATATATATATATATATATATATATATATATGATAGGGAAGGCTTGGAGAGTGTGAGGTCAGGTCATAGGTCAGGCCATGACGCCCTGGGATTGTATTGACGTGGTCAAGGGCCATAACGTCCCACTGGAAGGGGGGGAAAGGGGGGAGATGTGTTCATGTCAGTCATCAGAAGGGTAATGACAGGGGGACACGGGCGGGGTCTGTTGGGGATCTCTCTCTCTCTCTCTCTCTCTCTCTCTCTCTCTCTCTCTCTCTCTCTCTCTCTCTCTCTCTCTCTCTATCTATCTATCTATCTATCTATCTATCTATCTTTCTATCTATATATCTATCTGTCTATCTACCTATATCAGGCCGTAATCTTTGGACTGTATCGACTGGCGTTTGATTGAGTAGATTGACCAGGTATAGAGAGACGTGTGGCCAGGCTGTTCCACCTGTGTGTGTGTGTGTGTGTGTGTGTGTGTGTGTGTGTGTGTGATCATTGTTGTAGTGGGTGGTTGTTGTACTTAGGTTGTTGTAGAGTTGGGATTTAGTAACAACCATGTCGTCGTGAATAATCCCATTTTTACATATCTCTCGACACAAGAGGTTGGGTCGACCATAATGCCATTACTGAGCATATTGTCAGGGAATTTTGAGTGTGTGATATTTAGTATACAACATTTTCCTTTTTCTCTCTCTCTCTCTCTCAGTTTAAACTTTGTGTCGATTTACAACATCATTTCCGTGATGGCAAGGAGGACGACGGGTGCCTGGTTATGGATGGGTTGTGGAAGCATTGTAGAGAATGGGAAGTGGGAGGCAGTATTAATCATGTTGTGACCTGGTTTTCATACACAGTGTTGCCATGCTACCGATACACCCTTCTCCCCTTACACCTATCTCTTCTACACACCCCCACCTCACCCCACTCCCCCTGTGCAACGCCCGCATCCACCCCGCTTCCTGTAACCTCCCCTTCCTCTCTCCCGCCGTGTGTGTTTGGGAGATGAGCACTTCCGTTATGGCGTGTTCTGTGTCTGTCTGTCTGTGGCGTGGCCCAGGGGAACCATTTACGTAATCGTTTGTGCGTAATGGTTGCGTATGGTGTGAATCTACGCCAAGGATTTGCTTGGCATGCGTTTTCGGCGTGGCATGGATGCCGTATTGTGGAGCACTGCTTGCCATGGGGGGAAGTGATTGACCTGGTACGCACTACCACTTGACGTAGGGGCGGTTATTGGCATGACATGTATTGCCGCTTGAAGTGGCGCTTGGCGTAGTGAATGAGGGGGAGGGGAGGGTGTTTGTATAGGACCCTGTGGTCTCTGAGCGGGCCTTCCTGATCACCAGACCCCTTTGGTCCCCTCTTTAGATGCCTTGGGTCCGCTGTGGCACCGTGCCATACCCCAGTCTTCTCCCACTTGCACTATCTTGACCCCTCTGTGACCCAGGGTCATCCTAACTTCAGAAATTTCACCCCTGTTGAATCCAGGTCTGTGTCGTTTTCACCTCTGTTGAATCCTCTTGTTTCACATGATTAACCCTCCTGGGACACGCCACTTACAGAACGAGGAATAATTAGTGACTCTCTATGTTTGTTGTAATGTTTATTGTGTTTATTAATGCAAGAATACGTTCTCAGAAACGTACAGGAGAGTTATCGTTGTAAATAATCTCGATGAGACAGTGTGATCTTAGCACCTTGAGTCATACGACCGGAACACGCATGTAGATCTTGACTGCAAGACTAGGGGAACAGGGAAGAGAGAGAGAGAGAGAGAGAGAGAGAGAGAGAGAGAGAGAGAGAGAGAGAGAGAGAGAGCAAATACTGCAGGTGACCTTGGAAAAGCTTCCGGGTTATTTTGTAAATTTTTAACCCTATAGTGTGTGTGTGTGTGTGTGTGTGTGTGTGTGTGTTTCTGTTTCTCCTGCTTTACCATTTACATCTTTCTGCTTTCCACGTATGTCACCTGGGAGTGGATGAATATTTCTTTTTCAAATACAAGTGAATCCAAGTACATCTACGTGTTATAAGTATCCCATGTAGTAATCTGGACTTGAGGTAGTATGTAGCAGAGTTCTGATGGATTGGCCGCGTCCACAAACGATTGTTTGTGAGACAAGGACAAAGGAATGTGGCTCCCTATATGGTGTGTGGGTAATGGGATGGAGGAGGTAGCATGGGAGGGAATTATGGGCTCCCCCCATATCGTGGGAGGAAGAATCCCCCCTTCCCCCCTTTGAAAATTGTCAGCGGTAATTACTTGAACATTTTCTGGTTAACGAAGAATTTCACTTCTTATAGTTCACATCGTATGCTTATGACTTCGTTCATATTTACTCTGCTTTTTTATTTCTGTGGATTTATGGCCCTTTTTGTGGGTTTGTGGTGGGTGTCAAGCTACGTTTGGGAGCGTGTACAAAATCATGGGGCTTACATGGTGACGGTATAGATTTGTGGCATTGTGTGACGTATGAATGGATACGTACACGACCTCTGAGTATTTTTGGGTGAATATATTTATATACGTGTGTAATGTGTGTGTGTGTGTGTGTGTGTGTGTGTGTGTGTGTGTGTAGTAATGATAATGATAATTGACGGGTTATTTAATGTATAGTCTTGTGGAATGAAGAGAGAATAGTGTGTTGTAACACAGTCCTCACACAGCAGTCTGATGATGATGGTTTGATGTTGACACTGGTTGGAATGGGACTGTTCTTTAGGTCTGTACCAGCTGGGATGGGCTCCATGTGGCTGTGGTGCCGAACTTCTAACTCGGGGACGAGGGATCCGTGGTAGCACGAGATGATGGTGGAGGGAATAATCCAAATTTTGCCCATTTCTTCTTCTGAGTGCTTGGATGTGTCTAATATAGCAATAACGATGATGATGATGATGATGATTATGATAATGATAACTATAATAATAATGATAATGATAATTATGATGCCAGACCTGACTGTATCAACCGGAACATCACCATCCGGTAACGCTTGTTTACCAATGGCGTATTAGCTACGACCCTTCCTTGTAAATCAACTGACAGTTCTACGTCTTCTGTCTCATTCTTGTGTCTCCCCTGACGATGTGATCATTACACGAAAGTGCACTCGGGAACTTGCCGTGTTTCATTTTGCTGAGGATATCTGCATATATATATATATATATATATATATATATATATATATATATATATATATATATATATATATTTGCGTGCGTGTATCCGTATTCCTCGTGCACCTGAGGGTGTGTATACGTGCAGGGCGTCAGACAGTAGCGGCCTTTGGAAGGTTTCTAACCGCTTTCCTTAGATGGTACCACGCTCCAAGCCAGACCAGCCTTCTTGCCCCGGGGTTCGAGGTAGCTGGGTAGACTCGCCAAAGTAGAAGGCCCTTCCCTACCTTGCCGGGGGGTGTGGGGGTGGGCAAGAAGGAAGGGTAGTAGTACATTACTCATGAGACAAGAAAGGGATATGGAAAAATATAAGGTTTGGGTGTAGGGGAGACCCCACGCGTCCCCGCCTCGTCCCATGCCTTATCCTCCTCCGTTATGGCAACACCGCCGCCGGTTGAGTGTTGCCATCGAGTGGGTGTCGGCTCCACCACCACTCCGGCGGGTGCATGACATGCATGTTGCAGGTGTACAAGCACCTTTTGGTTGCTATGGGCAGGGGGCAGGTGTATATATATATGTATTTTTGGGGAGGAGGTTGATGTGGGGGTGTGATTGTGAAGGTTGGGTGTTTGGTTGTGCACGAAGGTGTGTGGTTGTTATGGTGGCGGTGGTATGGTCGTGTTGATATGGTAGCCGTACTGTGCATTGATATGGTTGCCTTGATGGTGCTTTTGCCTCACATGGCGGTAATGGTGGGTCAGAGGACATGCCACCATACCCAAAAGCCGTGACCCCCGTTGCTCATGGGGGGTCATATCATCGTGGTCAGTGGGTCGTGCAGTCGTACACTTGGGTCGTACCGTCGCCCACATAGGTCGTACCGTCGTACATATGGGGTCGTGTCGTCGTGTTCAAGGGGTGTCAGGAGTGTGGTAGTTTGAAGCGGGGGGATGCAAGCGGGTGATTTAGCATGGTGTGAGTAGCCCAGCCGCCGGCCCGGCTCTGAATGTCAATAGAGAGGTTGGGTCTTAACGAAGTTCATTGTACATTTATAAATTCGTGTTGTGTATTCGTGGGGTCACTGACGACCGCAGTATTAAAACTTTTCTTATCATTGTGTTGTTCTGTTTGCTATACAGGGTGTCAGTATTATTGTTTTACCCCAATTATATGATTATTTTTAAGGGTGTCTGTATTGTTTTGGCGGTTATTTAAACTTTTCCGTTGGTTAGATGTATTATTTGTTCCTTTCTGTATGTTTTCATGTGGTTATTGTATATATGATTACTGGTGTATACGTCCTGTCCCAGGATCTCCTTCTATAGGGCCTTCTGGAGCGTCCGGGAAGGCGGCCACGTCCACTGGGCGGGACCATAGGTTATAGAGTGTGGTGATACTGTATGTACAGCTGTGTGGGGGAGAGTGAATGGCATTTGAGAAGTAAATGTTCAGTGTCTTTGGTATTGAAGTTGCATAGTGGGCATGAGGGGTCTAGTGTGTGTGCGTGTGTGTGTGTGTGTGTGTGTGAGTAATTACCTGTTAGTTCTATATATGGAAGGATATGTGCAGCCATAGTGCCTCATCTCTTTGACTATTGTCTGTTGTCTGCTTTTACCATGTCCTCACTCGTTATAATCTGTTCATCCACGAACCTGAAAATGTCAGAAGTACTTCTTCACCTGAACAAGTTTCTTGCTTTACGTAGGTTGTGTTGTCAGAGTCGTCCAGGTATACTTTTACCTAGTTGACAAAGAAACTCAGAGTGCCTCGTACAGAGAGTGCCTCTAGTTGTACAGAGTGCCTCTAGCTGTACAGAGAGTGCCTCTAGCTGTACAGAGAGTGCCTCTTGCTGTACAGCTCGCGGGCTACAGTGTACATCATTCCTTTACATACAACTTTCACCTATTTTTGCTGTGTTGCCTCTCTTGGTCGTAAATTCTGCCGTTCCTTGTGTTTTAATTGTTTCTTGCAATCTCCGTTCAGGCCTGAAAAGATTCTCTACTGCCAGTTTTCGTTTATTATTATTATTATTATTATTGTTATTATTATTATTAGTAGTAGTAGTAGTAGTAGCGGTAGTAGTAGTAGTAGTAGTAGTAGTAGTAGTACTACTACTACTACTACTACTACTACTAGTGATAATGATGGTAATAGTTATAATAACTGGTGATAATGATATAATTGTTATTGTTATTATTATTAATTTTCTAGTGGTAGGAGGGAGTGAGTGGGAACATCACGTGCATCGCCAGACCTGACCTTTCCCTAGTGGGAGTCTGCTGGAGTGTGTCGGTGGGAGGGTTTTATTAATTCCAGGGCGGGTTACGTCAGCCGCGTTCCAGACGGCTGGAACGACCCGAGTCCAGGGGCGGTGAGCGGCAGCACGTCGGCTGGATAATGTGTAGAGTGATTCCAGGATGACTGGAATGGCTTCAGGGGCCTCATGTGTGGCTGGAAGGTCGCCTTCAGGAGTCCTGACCATGTGTGTTATCACCAGCTGTATGGTAGTTGAGGTACCTGCTATATCTACCACCACTACTACTACCACTGCTACTACTACTACTACTACTACTACTACTACTACTACTACTACTACTACCACCACTACTACTACTACTACTACTACTACTACTACTACTACTACTACTACCACCACTGCTACTACTACTACTACTACTACTACTACTACTACTACTACTACTACCACCACTACTACTACTACTACTACTACTACTACTACTACTACTACTACTACTACTACCACTGCTACTACTACTACTACTACTACTACTACTACTACTACTACTACTACCACCACTGCTACTACTACTACTACTACTACTACTACTACTACTACTACTACTACTACTACTACTACTACTACCACCACTACTACTACTACTACTACTACTACTACTACTACTACTACTACTACTACTACTACTACCACCACTGCTACTACTACTACTACTACTACTACTACTACTACTACTACCACTACTACTACTACTACTACTACTACTACTACTACTACTACTACTACTACTACTACTACTACTACTACTACCACTGCTACTACTACTACTACTACTACTACTACTACTACTACTACTACTACTACCACCACTGCTACTACTACTACTACTACTACTACTACTACTACTACTACTACTACTACCACCACTACTACTACTACTACTACTACTACTACTACTACTACTACTACTACTACTACTACTACTACCACCACTGCTACTACTACTACTACTACTACTACTACTACTACTACTACTACTACTACTACTACCACTACTACTACTACTACTACTACTACTACTACTACTACTACTACTACTACCACCACTACTACTACTACTACTACTACTACTACTACTACTACTACTACCACTACTACTACTACTACTACTACTACTACTACTACTACTACTACTACTACTACTACTACTACTACTACTACTACTACTACTACTTACTACTACTACTACTACCACCACTACTACTACTACTACTACTACTACTACTACTACTACTACTACCACTACTACTACTACTACTACTACTACTACCACTACTACTACTACTACTACTACTACTACTACTACTACTACTACTACTACTACTATTACTACTACTACTATGGTGGTTGGGTTCTGTTCTCTTTAAGAAATGATGACATACGTAAATGTAATGTTCGTGTGTGTGTGTGTGTGTGTGTGTGTGGTGGAGACTTAAGGGGTGGGTTAGATTAAACTGTTTGTGGGTGCGTCTTGCAGACGTGCGCTGCGGGTTCGATGATGAAGCTTAGGGTGCGGTGAGACCCCCCTGTGGTGGAGTGCGTTAACATGGATAGGCTCGAGTGATTCTGTTGGCGGAGAGGGCTCTCTCTCTCTCTCTCTCTCTCTCTCTCTCTCTCTCTCTCTCTCTCTCTCTCTCTCTCTCTCTCTCTCTCTCTCGACCCCATTCTGCATTCCTTGACAGAATTGACAGAATGGCATATTCGGTAGAACATAAACGTTGCTCATTCTCGGGGTAACACACCTACTCTCAGGGCCAAAACGATTTCCGAACTGCACAAAAACGTTTCCCATAATCATGGGAACAAACGCGTTTCCCGTATTTATAGCGACAAAAACGTTTCCCATACTCGTAATAACGTTTCCTGAAGTCGGAGTTAACAAAAAGAAAATGGCTCTCGGGGCTCGAGGAGCAAAAAAACGTTTCCCATTTTCAGACTTAAACGTTCCTCTCTCCCCCCCCTCCCCCTTTCTGTATTAGAGCACTGCATTCCATTTGTGCTACTTTGATAGTAACATTTTTTAAGTTACTTCTGCCATTACTGTACTGTGTGTTGCTGCTGCTGGTAAGGGGCGGGGTTGTTCATGCTGCTGTTACTAGAGTAATAGTCCGGCGAGACACGTTGGGATTTGAAAAAACACACACACACACACACACACACCCTTGGGACACGTTTGGGACCTGAAAATACAAAAGTGGGGCCCTTAGAGAGAGAGAGAGAGAGAGAGAGAGAGAGAGAGAGAGTCACAGGAGGGTGTTTTATATCAAGGACAGCCGGGGACCTAGTGACATTTCCAGGGTGACGGCACCCTCCTGGTGTGCCCCTCATCGTACCGTCGTGTTACACGATCGTACCGTCGTGCTAAAGGATCGTACCGTCGTGCTAAAGGATCGTACTGTCGTGCTAAAGGATCGTACCGTCGTGTTAAAGGATCGTACCGTCGTGCTAAAGGATCGTACCGTCGTGTTAAAGGATCGTACCGTCGTGTTAAAGGATCGTACCGTCGTGTTAAAGGATCGTACCGTCGTGCTAAAGGATCGTACCGTCGTGTTAAAGGATCGTACTGTCGTGTTAAAGGATCGTACTGTCGTGTTAAAGGATCGTATACCGTCGTGTTAAAGGATCGTACCGTCGTGCTAAAGGATCGTACCGTCGTGTTAAAGGATCGTACCGTCGTGCTAAAGGATCGTACCGTCGTGTTAAAGGATCGCACCGTCGTGTTAAAGGATCGTACTGTCGTGCTAAAGGATCGTACCGTCGTGTTAAAGGATCGTACCGTCGTGTTAAAGGATCGTACCGTCGTGTTAAAGGATCGTACCGTCGTGTTAAAGGATCGTACCATCGTGTTAAAGGATCGCACCGTCGTGTTAAAGGATCGTACCGTCGTGCTAAAGGATCGTACCGTCGTGTTAAAGGATCGTACCGTCGTGTTAAAGGATCGTACCGTCGTGTTAAAGGATCGTACCGTCGTATTAAAGGATCGTATAACGTCGTGTTAAAGGATCGTACCGTCGTGTTAAAGGATCGTACCGTCGTGTTAAAGGATCGTACCGTTGTGTTAAAGGATCGTACCGTCGTGTTAAAGGGATTAAAGATTTATTGAGCCTTGAATTACGTAAGTTACATTGGCTAGGAAGGCCAGCGGATGTTTCCATTTTTTATATAATTCCTGTCATTAGCAATGTAGATAATTACTTTAGGTTGAATATTAGCATTAATTTAACATAACTGGAATCATTAAGCTTAATGAGAAATGTGTGATATTGTCCTTTTTTCATTTTCGATCTGTTAAGAGCGAATTATATATTTTATGCTGTTGAGGTGAGACATAAGATTATGTAAGTTATCTCCGTTATCGTAAACAGGTTATGGTATGATAACTGATGGTTGACAGGTAAGTAGGTTGTGAGTTTAGGAAAGATGATGTTATTGTAGTGGTTCTCCTTGTCCTGGTAGATAACCTATTGAGAAAAGATAACTGATGAAATGACGGTGACCCATCTGGTAAAGGTTAGTTATCAGGTAAAGATAACCTTGCATTAAATGATAACTCATCCCGTAAGGATGATCTGGCTAGTTGAATGTAATTGGCAATAAAAGATAATCCAGTAATTAAAGGTAGGTCAGTAGTCAACACTGCCAGAGAAAGATCACTTATCATTTAAAGATAACCCACAATGAAAGTTGATTTATCGCTTTAAGGCAGATCCATTTAAAGATAGTCCATCATATACACACGACGCACAATTAAAGTTAATGTATCTCTTTAAGATAGCTCTACCTGAGATAACTTATCAGCTCGAAAATGACTCCACCCACTTCAAGATAACCCACCGGCTTTATGATACTACCAAGTAGTTTAAGATAACCGGCTAGTTCAAGATAGGTACCCAATAGTTCAAGATAACCCAGAAGTTGAAAATAAGCCACGGCTGGTTCAAAGATAACCCACCATTTCAAGATAACAGTTAACCGTTCAGGATAACCTGGCAAGGTAGCATTTCAAGATAACACTTCAGAATAACTCGCTCCAAGGTAACATTTCAAAATAACCCACTTCAGGATAACACAAGATAACCTCACGGATTTCGCCAGGCCTGTAATATCGTGTGAATTTTTTTTGTTTTATTTTTGAATTTAAAAGTTTTTAAAATGATTTTTCCCCGACAAGAATAAATACTGACGTTTTCTTCCTTACGAATAACGTTATTGGGGTTTCAGTTATCTTTGCTCGGGTACGAGTGAGTTAACTCGTTGTGTTCGGGTCCGCCCGGATGTGACGCATGAACGAATGACGTCACGAGGACACCATCTTGAAATGCCAGCCGCGACGGAAGATTCACCGTTAACGCCCCTCAGCCAGAGGGTCTAGAATAGCGTGGCGTGGTGGTGGTGGCTAGTATGAGCGGATGATGATGGTGACAGTGGCGTAACCCACATGATAAGACTGATAAGGGAGATAAGGTTCGGGAAGGTGCCTCAGGCAGTTAGTCGTATATCTCTAGTGGTTGGTGGTGGTCGTGGTTACGACTGGTCGTACTTGTGAAGACGTAGGATTACTGCGGACGACATATTACTGCACCAGGGTCGTGGTTTTTTTGGACTGGTAAGACATGGGAGTCGTATGTGAAGTCGGAGTGGACTGGTCGTGAGAGAGATGGGGTCGTATGTGATGGTCGTATGTTAACATAGCGAGCGAATGGGGGTCGTATGTTAACATAGCGGTTGATATATATATATATATATATATATATATATATATATATATATATATATATATATATATATATATATATATATATATATATATATATACATATATATATATATATATATATATATATATATATATATATATATTTATTCGTACATAGTAGCCATTTCCCGCGTTAGCGAGGTAGCGTCAAAAACAGAGGAGTGAGCCTTAGAGAGAATGTCCTCACTTGGCCCCCATCTCTGTTCCGTCTTTTGGAAAATTGAAAAATGGGAGGGGAGGATTTCCAGCCCCCTGTCCCCTATATATATATATATATATATATATATATATATATATATATATATATATATATATATATATATATATATATAATATATAATAATAATAATAATAATAATAATAATAATAGTAATAATGATAATAATAATGATGATAATAATAATAAGAGCAGTGTGGATCAGGTGTTTGCTTTGAAGAATGTATGTGAGAAATACTTAGAAAAGCAAATGGATTTGTATGTAGCATTTATGGATCTGGAGAAGGCATATGATAGAGTTGATAGAGATGCTCTGTGGAAGGTATTAAGAATATATGGTGTGGGAGGAAAGTTGTTAGAAGCAGTGAAAAGTTTTTATCGAGGATGTAAGGCATGTGTACGTGTAGGAAGAGAGGAAAGTGATTTGTTCTCAGTGAATGTAGGTTTGCGGCAGGGGTGTGTGATATCTCCATGGTTGTTTAATTTGTTTATGGATGGGGTTGTTAGGGAGGTAAATGCAAGAGTTTTGGAAAGAGGGGCAAGTATGAAGTCTGTTGGGGATGAGAGAGCTTGGGAAGTGAGTCAGTTGTTGTTCGCTGATGATACAGCGCTGGTGGCTGATTCATGTGAGAAACTGCAGAAGCTGGTGACTGAGTTTGGTAAAGTGTGTGGAAGAAGAAAGTTAAGAGTAAATGTGAATAAGAGCAAGGTTATTAGGTACAGTAGGGTTGAGGGTCAAGTCAATTGGGAGGTGAGTTTGAATGGAGAAAAACTGGAGGAAGTGAAGTGTTTTAGATATCTGGGAGTGGATCTGGCAGCGGATGGAACCATGGAAGCGGAAGTGGATCATAGGGTGGGGGAGGGGGCGAAAATTCTGGGGGCCTTGAAGAATGTGTGGAAGTCGAGAACATTATCTCGGAAAGCAAAAATGGGTATGTTTGAAGGAATAGTGGTTCCAACAATGTTGTATGGTTGCGAGGCGTGGGCTATGGATAGAGTTGTGCGCAGGAGGATGGATGTGCTGGAAATGAGATGTTTGAGGACAATGTGTGGTGTGAGGTGGTTTGATCGAGTGAGTAACGTAAGGGTAAGAGAGATGTGTGGAAATAAAAAGAGCGTGGTTGAGAGAGCAGAAGAGGGTGTTTTGAAGTGGTTTGGGCACATGGAGAGAATGAGTGAGGAAAGATTGACCAAGAGGATATATGTGTCGGAGGTGGAGGGAACGAGGAGAAGAGGGAGACCAAATTGGAGGTGGAAAGATGGAGTGAAAAAGATTTTGTGTGATCGGGGCCTGAACATGCAGGAGGGTGAAAGGAGGGCAAGGAATAGAGTGAATTGGAGCGATGTGGTATACCGGGGTTGACGTGCTGTCAGTGGATTGAATCAAGGCATGTGAAGCGTCTGGGGTAAACCATGGAAAGCTGTGTAGGTATGTATATTTGCGTGTGTGGACGTTTGTATATACATGTGTATGGGGGGGGTTGGGCCATTTCTTTCGTCTGTTTCCTTGCGCTACCTCGCAAACGCGGGAGAGAGCGACAAAGTATAATAAAAAAATATATATATATATATATATATATATATATATATATATATATATATATATATATATATATAAGGGTCTGGAGATAGTTTCCTTGTGGTAGAGGATTAGAGAGAAAGATATAATTAGGGCAAGAAAATAGGAACAGGGGAGGGAAAACGGTAACAAAGGCGGTGAGAATGGGATGTTCAGGTGGGAGGGGAGAGAAAATGGGATCCCGGGGTTGTCGCACAGCGTACTGTCGGTGTTTCCTCGCGGGTGGGTGGGTAGGCAAGCGCAGGCGGGGGGGGGAAAGTATGGTTGGCGTCACCCCGGAAGCTATAACTGGCGTCGCCAAGATCCATGCCGGGCCGGAAGTTGTATAATATGTGTGCTCTTGTGGAGTGGGTTGTGGCCCGGATGTGATGGTTAGGGTTGTGTGCTTGTGTCGTGGTGATAGTTATGTAATGGTTGTTGGTGGTGGATTGGCTGTTGGTGGTGGTGGTGGTTGTGATTGCTGGTGGTGAGATTGTAGTGGGGGTTTGGATGATGGTTGGGTTTGGGTTGTTGGTTGATTGTGGTAGCCGGGCTGTTGTGGTCACGGGATGGTGGTTGGTTATGGGTGTTGTGATGTCACTTGTTGTGGTTGTGGTTGGTTGTTAGGTTTAGTGTTTATTGATTGGTTGTGGTGATTATGATGGTTGTGAATTTGGTTGTTGATGGGGGTTTATTGTTAGACTGGTTGCTGTAGTTGTGGGTGGGGTTGTGGTCCGTGTGGTTTTAAGGGGGTGATATGCGTGGCCTAAGGTTGTAAAGGCAGTGTTGTGGTTACAGTAATGTGAAGGTTATATCCGAGCTTGTGTTTTGTTTATGGTTGTCAGGGAGAACGTACGCTGGATTCGAGGGGAACCAAACCGGCTTGTCCTCATCATATTCCCAAGATACACACAGACATGCGTAGGCGGACGACTGTTCAATAAAACAAAACCTTTTTTTATTCACCCTCTGTAACGTAATCTAACGTTCTCATACGTTCATTCATTTTGTATTAGTAAACATAAAGTAGGTTGTAATGTAGTTGCCGGGGATTAAGAGGTAGGGAAGTTGTGGAAGAGCGTTGTGTGTCCTGGGAAATAAGTAGCGTCGTCGCCCGGTTGGCGAGTGGGTGAGCTGAGTGTTTGATCGCCAGCCAAGTTTGCTCTCGCCATGTATGGCTGTTAATCGTCCAGTACAGGTCGTTTAGCCCCCGAAGCACAACTGTACGACCGTTGGGTAGGGTGGCACGGATTTTGACCTGGACCTTAACGATCGTACCGTCGTTTTATTGGGTCGTACCGTCGTGCTCAAGGATCGTACCGTCGTGGTCAGTACGTTTATAGTCACATATGAGGCGCATGTTTCGTAAGAGACATTTCAAAGTGAAATTTGTGAATTGATTCAATATTTCTTTTTTTTTTTTTTTTTGCGGCGACTGATTTGAAAGTCAAATTACCTCAACACCAGGGGTTCCCGGACAGATTAATTCGCTCGTTTATATCCGTTTATGAATAATGGTGGAGTCAGCACCAGAAAGGAGGTCGACATTGGCAGAATTATGATGTAGAGGACGGAACAACCCTTGTCACATACTCCATAGAGTAGCGACATAGCATCTATTGATTCAATCTCATTTGTGGCTCGCCGTAGAAAACGGGAGTTCTCTAATAGCAAGGGGTGTTTTGTCGTCGTTAATTGATTTTTGAGTATTTCATGTGTGGAATTTGAATGTATTTCGTTCTCGTAACCTTGTTTGTATGCGGAGGGTTTTATGTAGCGAGAGTGTTATGTGTGTGTTCGACATCATCTGATGAGTTTTGTGAATTGGGGAGGCGAGACGACGTGAGAGAAAACGAAAATCTAGTTTAGGTCCCATTTTCTCTAGTCTATAGCAGAAGGGTCGGGGGTGGGGGAGGAGGAGGATGGGTGGGAGGTCGTCAGCGGGATGGGGCACCCCATGATTGTGGTGGGGGATGGGGGAGGAGGAAGCGGCAGCTCCAGCAGCAGGTGCAGCCACAGTTTACCCCAACCCGACGCAGGTGGCGGAGCTGGCTGGCCGGCCCCAGGCAGGAACAGCGTAAGCCCGAGGTGACACTTGGCTGTGTGTGTGTGCGCTCCAGCGCGTTTGTGACTGCGCGGATTTTTAAAAAGGCGATTTCGCGCGTCTGTGACGAAGCTGTTGACGCCCATCTCTTGTGAGTTATCTCCCCTCCCTTCCCCCATACCTCCGTAATTCGTCTGTGAAATAAGGGTAGATATTGTGGTCAAAACAGAGAAAAGCCATGAATTTAAACGTGTTGGGATTTGATTAAGATTATGTGGTTATTTTTTGATAGAAATGGCTCAGTTTTAGTAGAATTTTTGTTCTTAGTTTTATGACTAGTTATGTTAAATCTAGCCTGAGATTTTGTGTTACCTTTTGAGGTCAGTGTTGCGTTAAAGTTGGGCAAGATATTAACAGTATTCTCATGACTAGTGTTAGATATGGACAAGAGTATGTAGGTGTGACAGAAGATATAGTTGACAAAGTATTCATTTATTAGTTTTCATAGTAGTGCTTAGTTATTGTTAGTTAACGCCGTGTTAGAATTAACCAACATTTGGCGTTAGTTGTCAGGCTGTTGCCATGTTAACGTGCGCCGGTCCTTTGTTGAAGTTAGCCGAGATACGGGTGTTAGCTTGGAGGCCTGAGCTGTGTTAAATTGCCGGGAGAATTTATCTTGTTAGTTTTTGTTGTTATTCTCTTAGAATTATTTGATTTTGTGTTAATTACAAGGCTTGTAGTTTGCTGAAGTTGGCTGATTTGTGTGTCTGAAGTGGTTTTAACATGGTGTTAAGTCATGAATGGACGCAATCCTTTAATGTGGTCGTAACACACTGCTTAGGGATCTTGTGATGGTGGTGATCATGTGATATAGTGGCTGTGTTACTCGGTGATCATGTTATATAGTGGCTGTGTTACTCGGTGATCATGTGATATAGCGGCTGTGTTACTCGGTGATCATGTTATATAGTGGCTGTGTTACTCGATGATCATGTTATATAGCGGCTGTGTTACTCGATGATCATGTTATATAGCGGCTGTGTTACTCGGTGATCATGTGATATAGCGGCTGTGTTACTCGGTGATCATGTTATATAGCGGCTGTGTTACTCGGTGATCATGTTATATAGCGGCTGTGTTACTCGGTGATCATGTTATATAGCGGCTGTGTTACTCGATGATCATGTTATATAGCGGCTGTGTTACTTGGTTATCATGTTATATAGCGGCTGTGTTACTCGATGATCATGTTACATAGCGGCTGTGTTACTCGATGATCATGTTATATGATCTTATTTCCCAGTGTGCGCATTACCATATCTATGATGGCGTAATGTTTTTTTCAACTCTGGTTGACAGCATCTTGGGGGTGGGTCGTCACAGACCTCTTTGTTGACGCCTGAAGAAAATACTTTTTATTTTTGACTTATATAAGAAAAGTCAAGGGAATTTTGATATAGTTTCTGTGAAGGTGAAGATAGCGTTTGTGTTTTCTCCTGTGCTGGGAGGGGGGTGGGGGGTCTACACCTGTGGGGTCCCATATCTATTGAACATTCTCTACTGTTGTACATATTTCAACTTCGTTCTGTTGTCCACATTTTCATTATTACTCAGTGCGTTCCATTAGGTTGATGCAATTTTACTTTCATGATCATTGCATCATCTGCAAACGGAATCAGAAAAGGGGTCCAATCCTTCCAGCAAGTCTTGTACAAAGATCAGGAAGATCTGCGGTCCCAGGACTCGATCCTACTGTACGCCACTGATGACCCCCAAACGCATTTCGAGATGGCATCTCCGGCTTGCGTCCTTTGTTACCGTCCATTGAGATAATTTGTCCATCAAGAAACTCCTCTTTTATTCCTTTCCTCAAGATGCAGTTCGTCACCAGGCTCTTGCGTGAGATAGTGTCAAATGCTTTCAGGCAGTTTACGTGCGTGTCCGTCTGTGTGTGTGTGTGTGTGTGTGTGTGTGTGTGTGTGTGTGTGTGTGCGTGCGTGCGTGTGTGTATGTGTGTGTCGTATATAGAGCATTATGACCGCTCGCGTGACGGAAATCACCTGACCCTGTGGCAGCAAGCGGCACCGCAGTCGCGCATTGACCGTTGGAATTACGGCAACGTTGACCGTCGCCCGCAGTACGGTGGTGATGCCTCCGCCCGACCATCTCGTAAGGTCGGAAATCTGCATGAATCTGTTGGGTCAACCGACGTCTCCTGCACACGCACCCCCCACTGGCTCAGCTGTGCCTACCTGTACCCATGATTGATCTACGGGGCAACAACGTGGCTTTTATAGGTACTGTTGGGTGTTGTCATGTAAGGGGGAGAAAGAAATAGCGGAGAATGTTACGATTAAGTTGGATGTGACGGGGCTAAAGCTTGTTTGTAGCTGTGGTCTGGTGATGTGACGGAGCTAAAGCTTGTTTGTAGCTGTGGTCTGGTGATGTGACGGAGCTAAAGCTTGTTTGTAGCTGTGGTCTGGTGATGTGACGGGGCTAAAGCTTGTTTGTAGCTGTGGTCTGGTGATGTGACGGGGCTAAAGCTTGTTTGTAGCTGTGGTCTGGTGGTGACGGAGCTAAAGCTTGTTTGTAGTTGTGGTCTGGTGATGTGACGGGGCTAAAGCTTGCTTGTAGCTGTGGTCTGGTGATGTGACGGGGCTAAAGCTTGTTTGTAGCTGTGGTCTGGTGGTGACGGGGCTAAAGCTTGCTTGTAGCTGTGGTCTGGTGATGTGACGGGGCTAAAGCTTGCTTGTAGCTGTGGTCTGGTGGTGACGGAGCTAAAGCTTGCATGTAGCTCTGGTCTCATGATGTGACGGGGCTAAAGCTTGCTTGTAGCTGTGGTCTGGTGGTGACGGGGCTAAAGCTTACCTTTAGCTGTGGCCTGGTGATGTGGCAGGGATAAATCTTCCATCCTTTCCTTTTTTAAAGCAACATAAATCATGAAGGAAACTGGGTTTTGCTGAGACACTCCTGTTTTTTTAATGGAAAAATAAAATCTTAGCATAAAAAACGGGATCGTGGTTGAAAGTCTTGACGTCAGAACTTATGACATGGGTAAATGTCATGTTGACTTCGTGATGGACGTTCACACCAGTTTAGCTGAGGGGGAGGGAGGTTATATGATCTCGTGATCCTTTAAATTATCTTCTGATATATTTAAAGACATTATTAAGGTTGCAGCCTTTAAATCATCTTTCCATACCCTTAAAAGACATTTGTTTAGGTCTCTAGTCTTAAAATTATCATTCCAAATCCTTAAAGATAATATTTTAGGTTGTCAGTTCCTAAATTAAAGATTTTTTTAAAGATATGATTTAACTCAGAGGCCATTTTACCGTCATTTCGTCATTTCAGAGTTTTTCGTCCTCTCGCCGAATCAATAAAGTTCAAGAGAGCACATTAATGCATGCGATTTTCAGCCGAAATGATACTTTCCCCTCGACGTTATTCCTGTGTCGTTGAATATCGCTCATCCGTTGACGTGAATGATACGATATTTTTTTTTTTTGTTCTATTCATTTAAATACGGGGAAAATAATGGCCATTTGCGATAACTCGCACCTCATTGTCTGGCGGGAGGTGGGGGGGGGGGGGGGTTAGAAGGGAGGCTTTTAAACTGTGTGTTGTGGTGGTGGAAGGGCCGTGGGGGTGTGCTGGACGTGGTGAAGTTTTGAAGTGTGGGTTGGGGGTGTGTTGGTGATGGTGTGTGGGGGTTGTCAAAGCTGGGAACTTTTTAAAACTTGGTGGCCGGGGGAGTTTATAAGTAGGTGTTGTGGGGAGGTGACGGAGGGTGGCTGCTGTGGAAACGTAAGGGGTGATTGTGATGGGTGGGGTGTTGCAGGGGTTGGGGAGGAGGTGATGAATCTTCGGTGTGGGTTCTTGGAGGAGGGGAGGGATTGTGTAATCTAGATTCGAGCGGCCCATTTGGCTACATTGTTTCAGTATCGAACCGGTAATCCCAACTCTTAATGTCGACGGATACGACCTTTGAGCACGAATATCGACTGTACGATCCCTCGAACACGAATATCGACTGTACGACCCCTCCAGCACGAATATCGACTGTGCAACCCCTCCAGCACGAATATCGACTGTACGACCCCTCGAACACGAATATCGACTGTACGACCCCTCGAACACGAATATCGACTTTACGACCCCTCGAGCGAATATCGACTTTATGACCCCTCGAGCACGAATATCGACTGTACGACCCCTCGAACACGAATATCGACTACGACCACCCCTCGAGCACGAATATCGACTGTCCGATCCCTCAACGAATATCGAGTGTACGACCCATCGAGCACGAATATCGAGGGTACGACCCTCAAGAACGACGGTATATTTATGACCTGTTGGGTTTGATAGCCTAACCTTTGACCTGACCCCTTAACATCCGGTCAGATACTCGGCTGTCACATCATAGAGTCGTACTCCCTTACGACCCTGTGTTTTCTTAGCGTATAGAGCGAATGAAATCCATAGCAGACGGCGCTATAGAATGGCCTTAGCAATATAGCGCTATAGAAGCTATGCTCAACGACGCGAAATGGATTTTGATTAAACAATTCCTTAGAGGTGGGGTCACTGAAGCGAGAGATTTAAGAAACCAGTATTTTGGTGATGGGTTCTTAACGTTCTCTAGTGGAATATGAGGCATTAGCAGTATTTCTAGAAAACGTTATGTAACTTCGATATCTAATGGGGAGAGGGCGACGTGTGTTCTCTACTGATAGGTAACCCAGAAGTATCTTTAGAAACCTAGAAAACCTGGACATGACGTATGGTTTCTCACAAAGGGAGGTGCTCTGTGTTCTCTAATGATGATAGTGAACTACGCAGCGCGCGGTACCCCAGGGTGCACCGTGGTTTCTACTGATAACTTGGAGAACTCGGCGGTCTCTAGGTGAGGTAGTGGGGTAGGTCGAGACCTCGGCGGTCTCTAATGAGGTAGGTAACTGCCTAATGACCTCGTTTCCCCCGTGTGGCAGAGTAGGTCAGGCTTGCCTCCCGCCTCAAAATGACGTGGCGTAACCCTCACTGATATGACCTGGCCTCGTACCCACCTGGGCCGGGTCGTTAGGGTTGGAGATGTGTTGGAGGTTGGGGGAGGTGTGTTGGAGGTTGGGGGAGATGTGTAGGAGGTTGGAGGTAGCCTGGGAGGCGGAGCAGCTCCCCTGGGCCAGGGTAAGCAAGGCTGGTATTAGACCGCTAATTGGTCGTAAATTGGCCCAGCTTGAAGGAAGGGAGGGTCAGGTGAAAGGCCAAGCCATCGCACCCAGGGTCGTGTACCGTCCTGCTCGAGGGTCGTACCGTTGTGTTCGAGGGTCGCACCGTCGTGTTCCAGGGTCGTACCGTCGTGTGCAAGGGTCATACTGTTGTGCTCAAGGATCGTACCGTCGATTCATCTTGCCTCAAAGGTTCCGTACCATTGTGCCTCATAGGTCGTACCGTCGTGCTCGAGGGTCGTACCATCGTGCTCGAGGGCCGTACCTTCGTGCCCAGGGGATTGACAGGTAATCATATACATTTCCAGTCTCCACAGTGTCCAGCAAGCACACGGCAGTTCTCAGTTCCCATGACTTTATCTTTAATGAATCACATTTTTTCTTCTTCCATTCAGGGGAATCCTAACCTCTTGTACCAGTCCCTTTTCTCTCCTCGTACATACTTGTCAAGTAGGCGAAGCACCCTGGAGGTGCTTCAAGTGCCACCGCCACCTGGTAGCCTGGGGCCACATACATAATTCATCCAATCAGCGGAGAACGAGGTGTAGCTTTCTGTTTCAGCGCCTCAACATGGCTCTCCGGCGGATGTTTGATGTCCTGCTATGGCTTTACGCGTGGATGACTCTCTCCAGGTGTCTTTGTTCGGGGAAGGCATGTTCTTGCTCGCCCCAGCCTTGCTGTCATTGTCTGGTGAGGAGTGAGTGTAGTGTTCTTGCGCGTCTAAAGAGTCCCTTGCTGTTGTTATTTGTTGGGAAGGAATGTTTTTGCAGTTTCCGGTTCCTCTTTTAAAGAAGTGGATTGGTATGAAGGTTCCTAGCCTGCCTATTGCTTAGGTAAGCAATATATATATATATATATATATATATATATATATATATATATATATATATATATATATATAGTGGAGTTAGATACCTCTTTCACACATTAGATTAGGTTCTGGCTTGGTCTGGAGTAATCCAGATGGCGCTTATAGAATTTGTAAGTTGCCTCAGACTTTTTATATTCCCACCAGACGTCGATGTTTATTGCGAAAGACATCTTGAGAGTTAGCGAGAGCCCACCTCACAAGTTACTACCGGAACGAAGTTACTCCAGTGTTGCGTCTGTCGCAGCGTTGAGGAGGAAAATAACTTGAACAATACATACAGTAATTTTTTCCCCCCGTGTGTTGTGAAGTTATTAGGTGTTGGATGTAGTGGATAAGGTCTGTGTCCGGATGATGGTCAGGCGTACGAAATTATGAATCAAAGGTTTTTAGGAAGAGCAGTGACTTTTATTTGATACCAAAGGTTTCGTCTGTATAGCGAAGTTCAGAGGCAGCAAAAGTTTAGAAAAGGTTAAAAGATTCATTTTACAGACAGCCTCTCCAATTTTGTCAAGTTTTTTTTTTTTTTTCTTATTCGTCAGAAGTTCATTTATACGGAACACTTTTCATTAAGCGAAACATTACCATTTATATGAGACACTTGGCCTTCATGCCGAGGTCATGCCAGTTATAACCAAACGTTTTCTGTTTATACGAATCAATTTCCAGCCACATGAATCCCTCTCCAGTGACGCGGGTGTTTTGGAGGAACTGCCCTGAGAGCAGGGGTGCTTGCCTAGGGCCAGGGAGAGCAGGGGTCCTTGCCTAGGGCCAGGGAGAGCAGGGGTGCTTGCCTAGGGCCAGGGAGAGCAGGGGTCCTTGCCTAGGGCCAGGGAGAGCAGGGGTCCTTGCCTAGGGCCAGGGAGAGCAGGGTGCTTGCCTAGGGCCAGGAGAGCAGGGGTGCTTGCCTAGGGCCAGGGAGAGCAGGGGTGCTTGCCTAGGGCCAGGGAGAGCAGGGAGGCTTGCCTAGGGCCAGGGAGAGCAGGGGTGCTTGCCTAGGGCCAGGGAGAGCAGGGGTCCTTGCCTAGGGCCAGGGAGAACAGGGGTGCATGCCTAGGGCCTGGAAGGGCAGGGGTGCTTGCCTAGGGCCAGGGAGAACGGGGGTGCATGCCTAGGGCCTAGAAGGGCAGGGGTGCTTGCCTTTTACTAGGGAGAACATGGGGCATTTCTCTGAAGGATGAGGCAGTGGTGGAGATTCCTCGGTAAATATTCCAGACTAAACTTATTTAAATGCCTGGCCAGGCTTCCCATCCCCCCTTGCCTCCCTTCCTAGGGAAGGGGAGGTGGAGGGTGTGGCTTCATTGCTGTAGGGGGAGTTACGCGACGGTACGGCAGTACAACCCCTTGTTAACGACGGTACGATCCTTTGTTAACGACGGTACGATCCTTTGTTAACGACGGTTCGATCCTTTGTTAACGACGGTACGATCCTTTGTTAACGACGGTACGATCCTTTGTTAACGACGGTTCGATCCTTTGTTAACGACGGTACGATCCTTTGTTAACGACGGTACGATCCTTTGTTAACGACGGTACGATCCTTAAAGCACCCTTGGGTATGATGACCCCCCCCCCCTCTCGGGCCAGATTTGACCCGACCTTTAAAGGCTCAGGTCAAAGGTCATGGGTGTGTCGACTGCGTGGGAATTGTCATTAACACAAGCATCTGGCTGGAGGCTGGGGTCCAGGACAGGAATGAGTGCCTGGAAACGCCACCTGGAAAAATGGCCCCTCAGGGTCCAGTTTTTAATGGTCCGCCGAGGGTACAGCTCACGACACTGAGGTGGGGATGTGGCGCCGTTCGTGGTGTATAATTACCTACCGGTACTGTACCTGTTCGAGACCAGATCCTGCTGACTACCCGTCTGGATAGTTAGTGCCGTCGAGTTAGCCCAGCGATGCTCTGTTGGCCAAGACAAGGATGTGAATGATTAATTAGCGGTGGTAATTAGTATAGGGAAGTTATACCTGGTTAGGAAGCCGCAGATTGGCCCTAATTACAGTGTCTAGAAAGTAGGACATGGTTGTTGGCGGCAGTGCAAGGTGGGTCGTACGCCTTCGTGCACGTCGGTACGACCGTTGGGGTAACACGACCTGGCCTTTGACTGACTGCACTCTCAAGGGGTCAGGTCAAAGGCCAGGCCGTCGTATTCGGAGAGAGGGGGGATGAGGAGGTGGTTCGGTCGTACCGTCGTGCTTCAAGTGTCGCACTGCCGACCTCAGACGTCGTACTCCCCTTCTTAAGGGTCGTGCTGGAGGGTTTAGACCCTCTGTCCTCAAGGGTCGTACAGTCGACGTCAAGAACTCCAAAAAAAGAAAGAAAAAAAAATTTCCAAATTAAACTATTTTTTCCTCGATGCTTGAAGACGTGGACAGAGTCGGCCTCCCGGAACCCATTTTCTTTGACTGTTGCATCTTCATGTGGTGCACAGCCAGATCTGTTGCCTCAACCCACCGCTTCTGTGCCTCATGTATAGAGGGAGGGAGGTCGACTCTGGGTAATGAAGGTAATTAAGAGCTCATTATCTGACGTAATCTATGGTTATCACCTTGAGTTATATACCCAGCCTCACCGCCGTGTTCAGACCCCATTCTGTTTAAACTAGCGCAACCCAGGCCCTAACCTAGCCTGACCCTTGGATATAACCTAGCCTTGCCACCCCCCCCCCCCCCCCACACACACACCACCACTCCCCAAGCTTAGCGTGTCTGTTACCCTCCACCCCTTCCCCTCCCCAGTCTAAGCTGAAAAGCGTCTTCCCCCCCCCCCCCCTTCTCTCTCCCCCCTCCCTCCTCCTCAATCCCCCCCCCCCCAGGCCAACAGTGGGGGGAGGGAGGGGGAGTTTCTTGACGTGGTTGCCATGGTAACTAACCGCTCCGTCTGCCATGTTTGGACGACTGGGCGAAATGGATGACCTGCCTGGTGGACGGTCGGTCTGGTAGGAAAGTGGATGGCGGGGCTGGTCTTAGCACGGGAGAGAGAGAGAGAGAGAGAGAGAGAGAGAGAGAGAGAGAGAGAGAGAGAGAGAGAGAGAGAGAGAATATCTCCGTCTGTTCTTCTGTCTGCCTTTGTAGACATGTATCTATCTATCTATCTGTCCATCTGTCCGTCTGTCTTCCCCCCCCATTCTCTCTCTCTCTCTCTCTCTCTCTCTCTCTCTCTCTCTCTCTCTCTCTCTCTCTCTCTCTCTCTCTCTTACATATTTACTGCCTCTTTATCTTTCGTTTTTACGTCATCGTTTTCAAAGATTAAAATAAAATGGGTTGAGTCAATGCCATTTCAATACTTGAAAAAAAAAAGAAAAAAGAAAAAATATATATACACACGCACATATATATATATATATATATATATATATATATATATATATATATATATATATATATATATATATATATATATATATATATATATAATCTGTGTTTATTATCTGTACTGGTTTTAACTTGATGTTCGTTGCAGAATTTGTTAGCCACGCAGGATAACAATACAGCTATTGTTTGTGTAATTACAGTACAGAGTATTGTTTTCAGTTTTTATGTTGGGGGTCCAATATGACCAGACTTGTGCAGTGTCGCCTGGTTACCTGTGGACACCATGTTTACTTCGTGTAGTTTGGGGGTTGATTCTGAAGGTTTTTTGTAAGTTCTACGTAGAATCCGCGGGTTGTTATGGCGTGTCATGCGTGCGTATTGCGATAACAGAGATTGCTTATCGTAGGATAATCTGGGCCTGGCACTCTGTCACGTTTGGTTCCATTTGTCGTTTTTTTTCTTTTTTTAGTATCTTTGTTGTCGTGTTGTCGTGGCGACAGTCGTTGCGCGCGTTCGTGTGCGTGATTCCGCCGGGCGTGGGTCACGAATACGACAAAGGTTTTCACGGCTTCAGTAAGTTTTCGAGTCCATATTAAAGGATCGCAAACACGAACCTTTTTCGGTAATGTGAAGGAAATCCTTATATATTTCTTTGGATTGGACGCTTTATTATTATCATTATTACTATCATTATTACTAGTAGTAGTGGTGGTAGTAGTAGTAATGGTAGTAGTAGTAGAAGGTTTTGATGGCCACCAGTTACAGATGCACTGTTGGAAACATTTATGAACTGCGAACTTCACCTCCGCGTATAGTTCAAGCCACCATGCTCTCAGGGACTTGAATAATTGATCACAGCTCCCCTGGTGGCGACGGTCCGAACCTACCCAACATGTTCCCCCCCAGCGCATCGTTATATATGTGGATGGATAATGGCTTCTTTCTTTCTTCCCTCGTTGTACACATGCACAGTGTTGCTCACTTATTCATGGCGAGTGATTGAAGTGGCTGCTGCCCTTGTGTTACTGTGTGTGTGTGTCTGTGTCTGTGTCTTTGAAAGGACGGTGTGTGTGTGTGTGTGTGTGTGTGTGTGTGTGTCAAGGAGCTGTGTCTGTGTGTCTGTTGTCATGCCTTGCGTGTGGGGACGATGTCTGTATTTGATGAGGGGGTTTTTAATGGGGGGGGGGGAGATTGCAGTTCCGTGGGTCTTGTGAGAAGGGTTTAGATTTTATTTGTGCAAGACGGTACGACCGTTGAGCAGAGACGGTACGACTCTTGGACACGACGGTACGACTCTTGGACACGACGGTACGACCCTTGAACAAGATGGCTTGACCCTTGAACACGACGGTACGACCCTTGAGTACGATGGCTTGGCTTGTGTCGGACGGAAGCCCCGTCGCACCGCGCTCCGTGCCAGAGTCGTGCCGTCGTGCTTTAGAGTCGTACCGTCGTGCCAGAGTCGTACCACCGTGCTTTGGGGGTCGTGCCGTCATGCTCAAAGGGAGTGGTCGTCCGGGCGGTTCTGGGATAAAAGTCAAACTCTCTGGCTTTTGTACGACAGTGTCAGTGTTTGGACAAAGTTCAGGATGTAAATTGGTCAAGTTTGGTCTTGCTGTATGTGTGTGTGTGTGTGTGTGTGTGTGTGTGTGTTTAAGCGAGGTATGTGTATACGGTTAAGCGAGGGTGTCTGGGTTTAGTCAAGGGTGTGTGTGTGTGCGTTCAAATCGAGGGTATGTGTTCGTTTAAGCGAGGGTGTGTGCGTTTAAGTGAGAGTCACGTATGAGTTATACGTGTTATTCTGATGTGTAAATGATTTACATCTTTTACTGCCAGCTGTGTAAATTATTTACATGTTATGCTGCCAACTTTATGATTGATTTACATGCTTTACTGCCAGCTGTGTACAGTATTTACGTGTTATTCTGCCATGTAAATGACTTTTTGTTTTGAATTGTTAGTTGTGTAAGTTGTTTACAAATTTTACTGTCATCTCTGTAACAGTTTACGTATTACGCTGTCAGCTGTGTAAATAATTTACGTATGACGTTGCCTGCTGTGAATATGATTTACTTGTAATGCAGTCAGTCGTGTAAATCACTTACGCTTTACGGTATCAGCTGTGTAAAAACTATTTACCTGTTATGCTGTCTATTGTGTAAATGCGAACCAATGAGATCCATGTTGTTGCCTTTTTTCTTATATCCGATAAAAACATTCGTCAGACTTGATGTTTGCTTAATGAGCCTGGCTTAATTAGTAGACATTTATTATGCTCATAGGAACTTCGTACAGGGCCACTGAAAACTCCCTTCCTCCTCCTCCTCCCCCCAAAAAAAATAATTAATTAGAACCTTATTTAGATGATTATTAAGGACCTGATGAAGATTATGAAGCAGTCTCTCTCTCTCTCTCTCTCTCTCTCTCTCTCTCTCTCTCTCTCTCTCTCTCTCTCTCTCTCTCTCTCTCTCTCTCTCTCATCCAGCAACATAAACACGTATCATTGTTGACCATGTGTCGCCCCTCGGGGCGAGGACGGAGGGCCAAACAACAGTGTCCATTTTTGAGACGATTGTTGCGCGTGACGCCATTACCGCCAAACATGGGGTCTCTCCCTCGTCACAACACCTCCCCTGGGGCGTAACATGTTGACGGAGGGGAGGATGGCGTAACAGGGTGGGGTTTTGAGGTTGGCAAGGGGGTTGAAGGTGACATGATCCGACTTGTCGGGGTTGAAGGGTTTGGTGAGGTTGATGGGGAGGTAGGGAGGGTTGTGGTATGCGGTTGGTACCTTGGGGTTTGGTTGCTTACCAAACGTTTACGGTCCTTTATATATGGTAAATATGCATGTTTACCAAATGGCGTCCAAGCTTCGTCTCTTCGATGTGTATCAACTGACTTATGTTTCTCTCTTGTGTCTCCCCTGATGATGTGATTATTACACGAAAGTGCACTTGGGAACTTATCGTGTTTCATTCTCCCCGTGGACTCGTAGGAATATATATATATATATATATATATATATATATATATATATATATATATATATATATATATATACACGGCATTTAACCTCTTTAGTGACTTAGTGCCGGAAACAGACGAGCAAATGCCCTCATTCCCACACAGCCACACACTGGCTGGCTGTCATGTGTAATACACTGAAACCAGCGCCACTGTCCACAATCAGGCCCCACTAACCTTTCCGTGATAGCGCGTCTCCCCCTGTATATCACATCGTCCCAGTTTACTCTATCCCTTACACGCCTCACACCCTCCTGCATGTTCAGGCCTAGAACCTAAGTATCATTCATTTCATCCTTCACACAGACACACACACACACACACATATATATATATATATATATATATATATATATATATATATATATATATATATATATATATATAGATATATAGATAGATAGATAGATAGATAGATAGATAGATAGATATTATAGTTTCTGTTCGTGTAAAACATTTTTAAGCCTCACTGAATTAGAAGTAAGTTTTTCTTGGTTGTAAATTAGCTTTTATGTCAGTATGATGCCACATATTTCTTCCCGTGGACTTGAGCCATGTTAGCCGCAGCATTTGCTGGGTAATTCTACCAGTTTTTATTTCAGGCTTGATATTATTTAAGGATAGGAATGTTTAGGAAATAAAGTTTTGCTTTTGTGATTAAGAGAATGGGTGATCAATGGAGTAATATTTGGGGTATTGTGTAGACCAGGAGTCGGAAGGTGATTGGCTAAGTTTATACTGTGATTCATGGCGGGATTGCCCATGTGTGTTGCTCATGTCCGCCATAGCCGCTAACATTATTGCATTTTTATCGCCACTTTTAATGATTAGTTACCAATAATTTATAGTAGATGTTGAAACTAGGACATATTTACAGATAGATATTAAGACTTGAGTTGGCTTGGAGGATTATTTTATGAGTGAAAATATATGATGGTTTATGGCATCGTTGGGCATGTGTGTCGGATCGGATGTTTGCGTGTTTGCGCGGCTGTTGATCGGCGGTGCTAGACGGACGCATCAACTAACTCCGGTTTCATTTACTTCTGCAGGAAACTCCGCTCTTCCTCCAAGATGCCGTCCTCTATCGCTGTGCCGCCCGAGCAGGCCTCCCTCCTAGGGTAAGTACCGAATTGGTTGGTATTTCTTGTAATGGTGATGTTATGTGGACGTGGGTATGCATCTCCACCAACTGTGCTGGCTGGCGCATGGCTGCTGGTGTTGCCACCATGCGGCCAGGTTCGGAAGCTCTCCGAACGTATCTGTTGCTTAGAACAAATACGTGTCAAATAACTGAGATCACTGAATTAACTGTGGTTATTTATTCATTATTTATGCCTCAGATGGGTCTGTGATTTGATAATGAGAGATGTAGATATATGGACAGAACTGTATGGGAACTGGAAATTGGAAAATAACGAAAACATGTAATTGTGTGTGTGTGTGTGTGTGTGTGTGTGTATCGGTTAGTGACGGACGGGCGGCCTTGGTCCACATCTAGCTGGAACCGAGTCATGGTAATAACGATGACACGCGGGTTGTGGTGAAACGTTCCACCCCACTCCCAGTTCTCGCCCTATTTCGCTCACCCACCCACCCACCATCCTAACCCGTCATTGTCACCTCACTCCACACCAACCACCTCAATGCTCGCCTCCTTTCGCACTATAACACTTTATTGCCCGGTCCTTATCCCCTTTTATTTACCAGTCTCTCTCTCTCACGTCATGGTTCTCCCGTTGTTCGTTGTTCAATCCATCCTACATATGTTCTGTATATCAAAACAGTTGCCCCGTCTCGAGCCAGGGAGATGATAATGATAATTTAGAATGATGATGATTTAGATTGACAGTAAGGCTGGTACGTGGATGAGGAAATGTTTGAATATTCTCGACACCAACACCTGTGTTAGCCTTGTGGTTATTGATGATGTTATCAGTGGCTGGGATGTGAGCTGTACCGGTCTGCACCAGCTGGGATGGGTTCGGTGTGGTTGTGGTGAACTTCAACCAGGGGACGAGGGATCTCCGTTGGCAGATGACGGTGGCGGAGATGGTGTTTTATCTTCGTCCCCGAACTGATGCGGGTGATGATGCCTCCTTCACATAGGGGCATTTTCACAATCTTTCCACATTTCCTTAGAACTGTAAATAGGAGAGAGTGGCTGTGTTTACACTCCCTGGAAGATTTTTGTTTGTCTTCAAGAAGAAGTAGTTTACCGGCGTGTTTGTCTTCCAGAAAAGGTCTGTCAAGAATTGAGGACACGTGTGTTGTGGGGCTGCTGGGTCTGTGTGTGTGTGTGTGTGTGTGTTGAGGGGTACACACACACACACACACACACACACACACACATCCAGTTCTACATTCACCCAGGTCTTTGTTTTGATGGCAAACTTGGGAGTGTTTGTGAGTCTGGGTCTGAATTTTGGTCGTGGATGGTCCTCGTTGTTCTAATATGGCGAAGAAGTTTGTGATTTGTGTTTGTCAGGCCTCAGGGGAGGCATGAGGACCAAGCGTAACGTAACGTAACGTAACGCAGTCCATTGTGCATATCCTTACCTTACCCTCTGTTGCCGCCCCTTGTTCCTTGCTCCTGCGGTTGCTCCAGGCTCCCCTTTGTCCAGGGCGTCCCTTAAATAGGAGTCGTACCGACTGTGAAATGACCCCCCCACCCCATCTGCCGTGGGAACGACTCTTTATGGAGCAGTGGGGTGGCTATGGAGGGAGGGTCAGGGGTCGCACGTGGGAGTCCTAGACCCATAACCCCCCATTCCTAATGGGAATGGGGTGGGAGGTGTTGTTCGAGTCTGCGTCAGTCAGTGCCTGGCATATGACGCCTTTGTTTGGTAGTGACAGACATGACACGAGCTGAGTATATACCTACAAGTACGTCAGGGTCAGTAAGTATACTTAATGGTACCTCCAGGGACTGTAGATATACTGGTATACACTAGTATGCCAGAGTCTCAAAGTATACCAAATGGTACCTCCATCATCTGTAGATATACTGGAATACACCAGTATGCTAGGGTCTGTAAGTATGCTTAACAGCACTTCCAGAGTCTGTGGCTATACCAGTATATCCTATGGCTCTGGAAATATACTTACTGGTACATTCAGGATCTGTGAATATACTCATTGGTATTCACGAGGACGCTGATGTGCTGCGATATGCATACGTTTGCGTTGCGACAGCCCAGTTCATTGACGTGTATGTGTGTGTGTGTGTGTGTGTTTATTATGTAGGTTGGTGTATCCTCCCCTCTTTCGTAGGGTTGATGGTATGGGTGGTTGCAGGTGGTTTGTGGTCGTTGGAGTGTGTCACTGTTAGTGGTTGGTGGTGAAGGAGTTTCTGTAGTTGTCGTTGGTACATGGCTATTGGGTGAACAAGCTGTGTGGTCGAGTGGTGATTAGTTGGTACATGGCTGTTTGGTGATTAAGCTGTGTGGTGATTCGTGTGTTGTGAGGAAGGGTGGTGTGGGAGGGGGGGTGCGATACCTGAGGTTATGATGTTGTTGTGGTTATCTGAGCGATAGTTATGGTTGTTTGGTTGGTCGCGTTTGTGGTTGGTTGATTGAGGCAGCAACATAGGTAGTAGCACATGGTTGACCTCGAGAGTGGTTGATTTGGTTGCTGGAGGGGTGGGGGGGGGGACTCACTCGCCCTTGGATCAGTTTCCACTTTGGGTTCGTCTCTTCACGTGGGTTTTCGCTCTGCATTTAGTAAGGGTCGTGGAACCTCCTAGTACGACCACTGGAACCCAGTCACCCCCTCTGTGTACGACTTGAGGAGTCCAGTCACGTCCCCGCACTGAGATTTCACCCCCAAAAATTACTCCAGGGTCGCAGACTTGTGTACAAAAAAGCCACCCACGGGTCTGGCTTGGGCCACAGCCAGCCAGGAGCCGAGTAGAAAGGTGAATCGCGAGAGAAAACGGGGTATGTACTCTGTGTGTATGTGACCCCACGGTGTTCCGCGAGGCAAAGGCTAAATTCTTGGGTCCTCTGTTGTTTTCCCCTTGTTGCATGTGACTGTATAGCGATTGCCAGACGGGTAACCACAGTGTTGTAGATTGTGTGTGTGTCTGTTTCTGTGTGTGTGTGTGTGTGTGTGTGTGTGTGTGGCTCAACCAGGACGTGATACTGACGGACCTCAAGCTGTAAGAAAGAAAGAAAAGGCCTTGAAGATCTAAACTACCGCCACCCGACCCTGAATGAAATGCTAACTTTAGCTATCATTTCTCGCCAGTGTCCGCTTTGCATACAGGAGGAGGAGGAGGAGGAGAGGCTAGAGGGAGTCTAATTCCTCCCCAACCGTGGCTGGAAAAAGTTGCATTATTTATCTCCTTCCTTCCCCAACGTGTATTCCTCCCCAACTCCCCTGTGTGGGTTTGGGTTAGAGGCCGGCCGGTGGCTCAAGCTGTTGAGGCGAAGCCCAGCTCATCTTTCCACTGTGGTACGACGCCCTTTACCGTGATCCGGGGGAGGGGTTGTTCCCTGAATGGCCCTGTAAACACGGCCTGTTGGCCCCTGAATAGCCCTGTGATACGGCCTGGAGGACCCTGAATGACCCTATGTAGATTCCTCCTCCCTTAATAGCCCTCAACCCTGAATCTTTCCCCCCACATCTGGGAAATAATCGTTGTCATTATTGCTGTTGTTTAAGAGTGGTGGCTGCCCGGAGTTTTGGGGGAGAGCTTATACCAGTATGAAAATTGTCCGTGGGTCCGTATATAGCTTTGTCATCGTCCGTGGGTCCGTTAGGGCACTGTCATCGTCCGTGGGTCCGTATACAGCAGTGTCATCGTCCGTGGGTCCGTATACAGCAGTGTCATCGTCCGTGGGTCCGTATACAGCAGTGTCATCGTCCGTGGGTCCGTATACAGCAGTGTCATCGTCCGTGGGTCCGTATACAGCACTGTCATCGTCCGTGGGTCCGTTAGTAGCATCTTGTAGCATGTTTACGAGGGACGGACCACCGCTGGATGGTCTGGGGAGGTGGTCGTCTTGGCTGCCTCCTTGGCGAGTGTACACGTGGGTTTACGTCAAGGTAGTCGACCCGTAATGAGCAGACACCATCCCCAGCCCAAGAGCGCCGTTCAAAACACGTCTGAGTCACGTGTGAGAATATTGTATGTTGATACTCGGAAGTGTACGTCAAACAAGTTTCAGACTTGGAGACAAAGTGTCCTCGAAGAAAATTGGTGTTTCAGAAATCTTGGTTTTTTGAGATGATCGAAAAAGAGAGAATTGCAGGGTTAGGAAAAGGGATTCCTTATGAGTTTAATGAAGTAATTACTTTCTAGATGAACGTACTTGTATGGCGTTAACGAGGAAGAAGAATCACTTGTCTTTCTAATATACTGGAAGGTGTTATGTGTGTTGTCTGAGCACTGTGTTTGGACACAGTTGACGGTGATGTGTAATGGCGCGAGCCACGGGGCTTATTGTTCACTGTATCTTCACCTCCTGATTAACATGATGGTATTTTAAAGAGTGTTGGTATGGCGTGTTTTATAGTTTTCTCATTGGTGGGCATTATACACAGATTATGCATAGATTCATACATACATGTGTACATTTATGCTTGCAGAAGTTACGTGTATATATATATATATATATATATATATATATATATATATATATATATATATATATGGCCCTTGGTCAGGAGGGTACAACTCTTCTCTATAATGGCCTGAGCTTTGACCGTAAGTCTTAAGGATCGGGTCAGAGGTCACGCCTTCGTACCCAAGGGTCGTACCGTCGTGCACAAGGGTCGTACCGTCGGTCTCCAGGGGCTTGTCAGTATTTACAATAGGGGGAAGACGATGACCCAGGGGTCGTGGGCATTTTATAGGGGGGGAGTGGGGGTGGGGACAATCCCCCTTTTGTGGCCGGGGGAAGGGAGGGGGGGTAAACACACACACAATTCCCCCCCCTCCCCCCAAAGGGCATCGAACTGGAACACCCGAACCATTACGGTGATGAAAAGCACCAGTCTGGCCACCAGACGTGTCACCGTGAGGCACCGTGGTGTGTGTGCGTGTGTGTGTGTGTTGAGGGTAAAGTTGCAGGTGTGGCCTGGGGTAAGAGATGGACAGCGGGCACCATAGTGGCGCTCAGTAATCGTCAAGGGAAAGGGGGGTGAGGGAAGGCGAAAAATAGGGGTCGAATCTCGAAATAGGGAGTGTTGTGGGGAGGGAGGGGGGTGACAAGGATTGGTGTGTGAGGGTGAGGCGGTAAATGGCGGTGAGGAAGACCAATGGGGGGAGGATGAGGAGGGTGATGAGGTGGTTTATGAGGAGGAAGATAAGGTTTAGTTGGAGGAGGGACGAGGTGGTGTTTAACGTGAGGAGGGGAGGGGTTGGGTTTAATTGGAGGGAGGAGGAGGGGGCCAGGGTTTTAGGAGGGAGATGGAAGATCTGTGGTGATGTTGAAGGAGGAGATGATGGAGTAGAGAGGAAGGAAGGGGGAGCTAGGGATGGTGGTCTGTTTGGCTGAAGGCCAGGGGGGCCTGACGTAAGCCACCCCCCCCCCCCCCCCCGTGGGCGTGGCCTGTGGGGGGGGGAGGAGTTGTGGGGGTGTTGCAGTGTTGGTGTTGGGGGAAGAAGGGTGAGGGTGAGGGTGGGGGAGCGATCACTGTCCATGCACGCAAGGTGTGGTGCATGACGGCATGCACAGGGCCAACGTACGTCGCCCGGGTGTCGAACCCTTGTCCTCGACATCCGCAGGCGGCGGTCGAGGCCGGGAGGCTTCAGTCACGTCGTCTCGGATTGTCCGGGGGCGGGGCGGGGCTGGGGTGGGGGGGGGGGGGGGGGGGTTGTCGTGTCACGGAAGCATATCGGGGTCGTGATGGTCACGACTGTGTCGTGCCGACCACCGATACACGGCTGCGAATTAATCCGCTCACACCATCATTATCATGGGTCATGTCAGGAAGACGACCCCGGAACACGAGGGAACGACCTCTTGAACACGAGGGAACGACCCTTGAACACGAGGGAACGACCTCTTGAACACGAGGGAACGACCCATAAACACGAGGGAATGACCCATGAACACAAGGGAACGACCCCTTGAACATGACGTTGCGACCCTTGAACACGACGGTACGACCCTTGACCACGACGGTACGACCCTTGAACACGACGTTACGACCCTTGAACACGACGTTACAACCCTTGAACATGACAGTACGACCCTTGAACACGACGTTACGACCCTTGAACACGACGCTACAACCCTTAACATGACAGTACGACCTTTGACCCCGACGTTACGACCCTTGAACATGACAGTACGACCGTTGAACACCGTGATCATGGTTCAGTTCAGAGTCTGTTATAGTCATTGTCATAAGACGCCACAACAAAGCCTTTTAAGTATAAAGCTGTGATTTTCTTCTTCACATTTGGTTATGTATGGAGTGAGATGTGGGCGAGGTGGTAAATGCGGCGGTGGTGAGATGTGGTAGAGGTGGTAGGTGGTGCTGAGGTGGTGGTGTAGACTGGCCCGCCTCTCGTCTACCATTAGATATATTGATTAGTGATTGGCTAGTCATAGTCCCTGGTGCAGAGGGGGGGAGGTTGGGAGAGGACCATGTAGAACCGCCTCCCAACTTTAGCACTGGTTCATGGTTCTGTATGGTGGACCAGGTTCTACCAGGCTCCCACTTGCTGTTGAGTGATCAGTCTGTTCCTGTCTGCCGTTGTATCATGACTGAGCCGACATGAACGCCACGGCTGGCTGATGGTTGTGGTGGTTTTGGGGCGTGATGTTGGGTACCAGGGTTCGAAGTATTCCGTGGGTCTAGATGGGTTCGAGTCACGATCCAGACCTCCCCCCCTTGATGATGTACCTGGTCACTGCCTCCGCTGACCTTACCTGACCTACTTGTGTATTGATTGACCTCTGCACCACGACGCGTCGGTACGGCCCTGCAGAGCGACGATACGTCGCACGACCCTTTGGTACGACGGCACGACCCTTTGGTACGACGGCACGACCCTTTGGTACGACGGCACGAGCCTTTCGTATGATGACGTGGCTTGTAGTTTGACCTTTGAGGGTCAGGTCAAGGTCAGGCCATCAGAGTCGCATCGTTGTGTTCATTAGTCGTACCGTCGTGCTCAAGGGGTCGTACACGACGTGTTCGAGGGGTCGTGTACCGTCGTACCCAAGGGTCGTACCTATTGTGCTGAAGAGGTAAATATACAGTTACACCCACATGGTTCCAGCTTACTGGAGGACTGAACCTCCTCCTCCCCCCAAAAAAAAAAGATAAAAAAATAAAAGAATAAAAAGACAAAACTAGTTTTAAAGTGACCACACTGATTTCCAGAAGCACTCCAGGACCTTTCCTTAAGGTCACCCCTGTGTGTTGAATGAAGGCACCGGGGCCAAACCGGCCTTGTTCTGGACCCCTGCCCTACTTTACGGTGCTTGATAATGACCCTTCACCTCGTAATGTAGGTCAAAGGTCGTTCATTCCAGCCTGCTGACCTCGAGTGATTAATGTGTGATTAATGGCCAGGCTTAATTTGTTCATGTATTGTGACTTGAATATTAAGAATTAGGTAGAATCATTAAATAGGTTAATGGGGGATTATAACTCAGGGTCACTGGCATCAGGAGGTGGAGAGCAAATGGTACGTAACCAGGGTTCGAGACCCAGGTGTTCTAGGATCGTACCGTCGTGCTCAAGGGTACGTACCTTCGTGCACAAGGGTACGTACCGTCGTGCACTAGGGCACGTACCTTCGTGCACAAGGGTACGTACCGTCGTGCACTGGGGTACGTACCGTCGTGCACTAGGGCACGTACCGTCGTGCACAAGGGGTACGTACCGTCGTGCACTGGGGTACGTACCGTCGTGCACAGGGGTACGTACCGTCGTGCGCACAAGGGTACGCACCGTCGTGCACAGAGGATTTTTCTGTTTCTGTTCAGCGTTTGTTGGACCTTCTGTTGCACAGCCAAGTGATTGTCTGCGTCAAGTTGCAAGCGTTGTCTGTTGCTCTTGTGTCGCAGGTCGATACCTGGGATTGCCCAGTCATGACTGGGATTTACCCAGGAGAGAGAGAGAGAGAGAGAGAGAGAGAGAGAGAGAGAGAGAGAGAGAGAGAGAGAGAGAGAGAGAGAGAGAGAGTACTTAGGCGTGTGTGTGTGTGTGCTCTGTGTGTGTGTGTGTGTGTGTGACACGAATCTTGTGGTTGGGGGATTTATCACTCGGTGGTGAGATTTATGTGGATTTATCTCTGAAATGAGTGATTATATTCAATGTTTTTTTTTTCAATGATTTTTTTAAACTCATTTTTTTTTGTAATTTTATTTGAAAATTCGATTTTTCAAATTTTGGCGTGAGAATTCACAGGCTTTAAACGTGCGAATTGAAAAAAGAAATCTAGAAGCCAGGATTTGTTTGAGGAATTATCATGACACTCCAGAATTAGATTATTTTTGCCCACCAGTGTCAGAATTTGTCACAGTCAGAGTTTGGAAACGCTCATTAAATAATCAGCTTCTATTTTTTATATGGAAATTGGGAATTTTTGGAATTTTTCACCGTACAAGATATGGGAAAAAATCCGAATGCTTCATATGCGCTGCTCAGATCTATCACCTATTTTTTTTTTTGTCTTTCGATCGTTTAGAAATAGAATTTGTCATATATCAATTCCATATTTTTATATAACCAGATTCAGATATTTTTTTCCTCTTATATAGAGCCAGTATTTGCACAAGTAAAGGTTTATATATATATATGTTCTCTACCCTCTGAATCGTCTGAATTTTACACGTCCAAAAAAAATATTTCTGATTTCGTACCTACAAATTGAATATTTTTCTGATACATATTTTTTACACCTTCAGAGAATATGCTTTTACCACAAGTGAGCGGGTATGTATGTATTGGCCGCCCGCACCAGCTGCAGGGTTTGGCCAGCAGATGTGTGAGTGGTATATCAGAGCCAGCCACACACATCGCAACGGGATAGTTTGAGATAGGAATCACCACCAGAAATTAATCCTTTGAGCACGACGGCACGATCGTTAAGCACGACGGTACGGTAGTTGAGCACGACGGTACGATCATTGAGCACGACGGTACGGTAGTTGAGCACGACGGTGCGACCATTGAGCACGACGGTGCGACCCTCGAGCACGGCGGTACGACCCTTGAGCACGACGGTACGGCCTTTGAACACGACGGTGCGACCCTTGAGCACGACGGTGCGACCCTTGAGTACGACCGTGCAACCCTTGAGCACGGCGGTACGACCCTTGAGCACGACGTTACGACCCTTGGATACCATGGCCTGGACTTCGACCTGACACTTGAGTGTCAGGTCATGCCATACTCGAGAGTCTTACCGTCGTGCTTAAGACGATAATTATACTTTAGACTTAATTAGAAATATCTATATTTAATTTTGTCCTCTCCTTTAACTGTACTTGAAGTCTAGTTTCTTTTATCTTTGATGAATTAAGAATGAAATGAAAAGTCATGAAAGATTTCCTGAATTGAAGAAAAAAAAAGCTATATTGAATTTCTCATTAACTGTGTTGCTGTTGCTTATAACTGCATTAATAAGCTCAGTGATAAATTAATAAGCATCATGCATCGTCAGTTCAAAATTTAATCTTGAAATTCAAATTCAGATGTGATAAGCATCATGCATCGTTAAGTCATTTACAAAATTAAATCTTGAAATTTGAATGTAAATGTAATGATGATAATAGATTCGTTAAGTGGCGTAGGAAATGACTCCAGTGTTAAATGGTCATCGTGAATTACACGCTAATTAATTAATTTCTTTTTCATTCTGACGGTGATCAACTTTTGTCATTTGGCAGGATTCCCTGATGGCTTGCAGATCCTTTTTAATTACTTTTTTATCAAAAGTTTAATAACTTCTGTCTTGCTGAAAGTAGATTGATGGTACTTTTTCAAAACTTTTAACATTAATATTTTCATCAGAGTGCTCAGAGAATCCACTTTTTCATCTTTCTTTGCCTGGCTTTTCATACCATTTGACCCTTCCCACCTCTTCTTACTTATGTTGTTTATATGATTTCCGAACGCTTTTGTACTGGTCAGCAAGTACGTAAGGTACTAATGGTATATTCTTAATAAACTGGCAGGGGGTGTCTGGTGAATCTTATAGAGTTACCCATGGAAAGTAAGCCCAAAGAAAATGTTCGAGTCAGAGAAAACGGTGGTGCAAGGGCGAGTTGCCGCAGTAACTTTGGTATTTTTCCATCTAACACACACACAATTCCTTGAAAATTTACACCTTCAGAAAGTCATTTCTTTATACGGTGTGGAATATGTTAGAAATAATTCAGATTTATATTGCATTGTATGAATATATTCTTTCGGACCTTATGTAACCTTGCAAAGATGTGAAGAACTGTGATTTCTTACATCGCAAATCTTAAGGCCTGAATAGCATAACGATATATTATACGATCTTGCATGTTTATAAGTGATATAAATCGAAGTATTAAATGATTTAAATCTCGTGTTTTGCCTGGGGCGCCTCGCGCATGACGGTGGCGAATTACTGGAAGGGCCGGCAAGCGTGGCGGCGGTGGTGGGGAGGTCAGCGTAGGTCATACACACCGGGCCTTTGTGACGTCATAGACCAGCAGGTTGCGGCGCTGCATGAGTCTGCATGATACGGAGGGCTACCTGACTACCTTACCATCCGTCACAAACTGTTCATGAGCATTTTGTAAACATGAGAAATTTAATCCTTATTGTTGATTCTTATATATATATATATATTTTTTTAATGGGATTCTTTGTCTTACATTGGACTTTTCCATGCTTTACCGTGGATGTTTCACCTGTCCGTAGTCTGTTGACACCACGTCGATCCCTGTATGTCATATCGTTCCAATTGAGCTCATGCATGCTTTTCACCTTCCAGCATGTTCAAGGCCCCGATCGTTCAAAATATTTCTTTCTCATATATATATATATATATATATATATATATATATATATATATATATATATATATATATACACACACACACACACACACACACACACACACTTCTCAAGGGCGTTCTCTGATTGGCTGAGCACAGCAGGAGCCCCTTACGTCATCAACCGCCACTCCCTTGCTGAGTTTCGTGATAGGTGGATGGCGCCATCTGCGGCCGCTGATTGGTTAAGCTTATCTGGGGCGTGACGTAAGAGCCTTCAGGCAACGTGACGGGCTTATTAGTGTGACGTGGTGAGTTGTTCCGAACGTGATTGGCCGTACTTCATGTAGTACGGGTTAAACCTAACCCTTTGAGAACGACTGTACGACCCTTTAGCATGACGATACGCCCTTTGAGCCAATGGTAGGACCTTTGAGTACGACAGCACCTCAATTTGAGTGTGATAACGTGACCTCTGACCTGACACATAAAGGTCAGACGTCAAGCAGGGAAAGTCCTCGGTAGAGGAGAAATGATGGTAATTTCTGACCGTCTTTCACATAGGAAACCATTTGGTCACAAAGCCCCGTCAAATTGATGTTCTTCTTGATGTGATTTAATGCGTGAGTTATGGATCTTTCTGGGGAGGTGCGTGCGCGCGTGCGTGTGTGTTTGTTGGAGTGGGGGGGGGGGCGTGGAGGTTTTGTTGGGGGAGGGGAGGGTTCTACCTCTTGTTGATGACGTCAGGGCTCCGCACCGGCAAATTAATGGACTCAGTTCCTGTGCCACAGATGGAGACTCGAGACTTGAAGGACACAGTTCCTGCGCTACAGAAGGATGTACATTTAGACCTGATTGGATGAGCGGTTAATAAGTGTCATTGGTGTATGGAAAATCCTGTCATTTTTAGTCTTACACCTTGTGACCTTAAGTTACAGTTTCCCTTGTAATATGTGTCATGACCTTTGACCCTTAAAGAGGTCATTTTGAGGATCCCATCCCAGTCTCAGGAGTGGTTAGGTCATTACCAAGTTCTAGATTAGTAGGTCGTTAGCCTGGCTTAAATGAGCGGGTCATTAACGACTCGCAAATGAGCTTGTTGTTGTTCTCCTCATTATCATACATGGCTTTAAAATAAGGTCACACACGCTTCACGGAAGAGAGACGAGTGAGGGGTGACCTGATCACAACCTTTGGACAACAGCAACAACTATGGGATGCCAGTAACAGAGTCACATCACAAAGGTTGCAGTGTACGTAATGTATGCGATGCGTCCGTTTTCTCTTACCTTATTTAAGGAAAGTTTTTACCTTCGTTTTCTGTTGCTTCTCATTTCCCGCTGTGAAAGGTGTTGGGTAAACTGCAGTACAGTATTTTACCTGGTATGGTAAACGCCATCATCATGTTTAACCATCCATCCACTACGCCAGCCTGTGTAATTACCATTTTTTATAGTACGGGGAAGGGAGTTTTACATTTGGGTGGCCTCAAAGCTGGCAAAATTGCAGCTGATTATACTGAAAGAACGATATCGATTTGTTTAAAAATCCCGGGGTTTTCTCAGTTTATCCGAAATAATGATATTGGTTATATTTGTTACATGTCGGACATTGTGATGTTTATCGTCCTTCCACTTAACCATGAAGCGGGAAGGTTCCTCTAAATTGATATAGTTCCTCCTTGGCTCAGGACCATTTTCTCTGGTAGGCTGAATACTCACAGAAAACGGTAGTAATTTGGAGGGGGATACTAGAACGTTTTTCATTTCGTTTTCTCCACTGCGCTGTCTCATATTTTTCTTTCCCTCATCTTATTTCTTTTCCTTTCTTTCTCATTCATCTTTCTTTAATGACTCCATTTCTATCTCCCTCTCATTTCTATTTCCCTGGTGGGTAGTAGGCGATAGGCAGCCGCTGACCAGAGAGGTATTAGCAACACTGGCTGGGTATGAGGGTTAATGAGGGCAGCGCAGTGAGCCATCACATCAGTGCTTGTTAAGTGTCATTCCTCTGCCCCAGATAGCTTTTTCCATCTCTCTTCCTCGCCTTCACATGGCCTGCTGGTGTTCAATCCTCAGTACAATCTCTTTATCTTATACTTAATACATGACCACATGTAACACAATATGTATACATTCTTCGTAATTATTTTTTTTTTTATCTGCGGGTTGCGGTTGACCGCTAGCCTTACCTATTGCCATATTGTGGTGGAAAGCAATCGATTTCTCTCTCCATTAATGTATCTTTTTATTTGTATGTTTATATGTGTATCAGTCGCTTTCTCGTTTGGCTTCGCCTGATTATAATATTTGTCTTCTCTTCGTGTTTTCTGACATCATGATAACGGATACAATCTTATTTACTTACACGAAATGTTATTACCCATTTAGCAATGATTTTGTGTGTGTGTGTGTGTGTGTATTTCATTACTTTTCCGTTATGATGATCACGTGATGGCAACACTGACGATTTGTGTTGCCATATGGGTGTACGGGGGGGAAAAACTCGCTCCTGTCACCTGCCTTTAGGGTTCATATTCCCCTTATTACCCAATGCCCGCGCCTCCACGTGACCTTATACGACAGGCGGGAGATACGTGGGTCTTGCAGCAACATTTAGGCCCCACTTTACTACGCACGTCGCACGACCTACGTGTACGACGTAACGCGTTGTTAGAAACGTGACATTGTATGGAAACCATCGTCTCACGGCATGACTGACGGACACCTTGACCGCTGTCGCAGTAAATGACACAGAGATGACCTCGCGTGACCTCACATGGGTCACCAGAGCCCCTTAGTACTTGACCTTCATATAACAGGTCATCTTCATCGGGCATGTTCCCATTAGTCATCGTCTTTCCTTTACTTCTTTGGTGTTTATTTATATCTCACACGGAAAGCCTTCAACTATGCCTCGGTTTTCTTTGGTAACCAGACACCCTTGTTGTTGCCTCCTTCTAAGGCTTCTGTTATTTCTTGTAAAGTTTCTTTTTTCTTTTTTGTTTTTTTCTCATTGTGCATTTTACCCGCCAGGAGTTGATTCCTTCCGTCTATGTTTCCGTTACTCCTCACAACGATAGTTTACGATAGATAACGATTGATTATTACTAGAAAATAGACTCGCGTCTGTGTTTTCTGGAAAAGCTTGTGTGTATGGACGGTCTTTTCTCAGGACCTAAGGGTGGTCTTCAAGTACGTGTAACGTAGGAATGAGGTCCTTATTGCCTTAAGTCATTTTATTTCCCCCCCATAGTGTAGCTTTCTCCCGACACGCGTCGTCAAGTTGGCCTAACTTAGGCCTCAGGGGGTCCAGGACGAACTTGGCAAGTCAGGTTTCTCGTGTCCCTGATCCTCAACAAAGCATTTGCATATGTGCATCAGCGTTGGCCATGTTGAACCGCTCTGTTGGGTCGCTAGATTAACGTTGCCCTTACATGGGTCACAGCTGCTTGGTTATATGGCGCCCCTGGTGTGTGGTGAGTGGTGGACGACCCCTCCTGGTACGTTGACTGTGGTGGACGACCCTTAGGGGTGTACTGGACGACCCCGGGTGTCTTGCTTGTAGGACGACCCCTGGTGTGTGGAGCGTTGTGGACGACCGACCTACCTTGGTGAGTTGGTCGTGGACGACCCCCTGGTGTGTCGAAGGTCGTGGACGACCCCCTGGTGTGTCGAAGGTCTTGGACGACCCCCTGGTGTGTCGAAGGTCGTAGACGACCCCTCTGATGTTTTGGAGGGTCGTATACAGTTGACGGAGGAGATACAACACTCGCTTGTAGGGCGAGTCGTGAATGTGGGGCTTGGTGTGTGTGTGTTTGTGTGTGTGTGTGTGTGGTAGAAGGTTACATTGTGGTCGGGAGGCGGACGAGCATAACAGAGAGGCAGGGTGACTCACACACCCACATACCGTTCCATCTGGCTCAGGTGTCTGTATGTCTGTCTCTATGTACGTACGTAGGAGTCAAGACATGTTACACATACACAAGGTTAAGAGACGGGGCTACACGAGGGTAAAACTCCCTCCCCGTAACACACACACACACACACACACACACACCAGTACATGGGTATGAACGTGTGTTATAGACAGATGAGGCCGTAATAGTGCTCTGGAGAGGCAGCGACCTGCTACAATGCTGGAACCTTGATGACTGGAACAGTCTCCATGGCGGAGTGGCATCTTGGAGCGACTTGTGTGTGGGTTCTGGTCGGGGCCTCTGGAATAGATGGTCGGTTGGGGGGGGGGGATCTTCTGGAATAGATGGTCGGTGGGGGGGAATCTTCTGGAATAGATGGTCGGGGGGGGGGGGGGAATCTTCTGGAATAGATGGTCGGTTGAGGGGGGGGGGGAATCTTCTGGAATAGATGGTCTGGGGGGGGAATCTTCTGGAATAGATGGTCTGGGGGGGGGAATCTTCTGGAATAGATGGTCTGGGGGGGGTAATCTTCTGGAATAGATGGTCTGGGGGGGGGTAATCTTCTGGAATAGATGGTCTGGGGGGGTGGGGAATCTTCTGGAATGATTTCTAGAATAATTTCTGGAAATGCTTATACTTTTCTGGAATAATCTAGGCTGTAACTTCTGGAATTATCGGGAATGATCTCTGGAATGACCTCTACGTAGTTTCTAGAATCGTGTCTGGAATTTCCTGGAATAGCCTCTGAGATTGTCTTTGATAACCTCTAGAATGACCTCCATCTAGGATTACACTAGAACCATTTACTGTCAACAAATAGATAAAGATAGATTAAATGCCATTTACGATAGATTAAATGCTTATCTAATCTGATTATTTTTTCCGTAAATGATTAATTTACTTCAGTGTAAATTGATTAATAGTGTTGGATATCAAAGTGATTTTCATTTAATATTTTACATGTAATTATCTTAATTAACGTAATTACCTTTTTTTCCCCCCCAGGTGAGTATGGAGCTATCTTCCCCTTCAGTGGTATGCCCCTGTACCTTGAAGCAGTAAGGTCGGAGTTCCGTTATGTCTCTTGGGCAAGGACAGCCTTAAGGACATAGGAGAAGGTAGGTAGGTTTGGTATGGCACTATCTTCGTCCGGGCTAGGTACCCGCAGGTGAGTAAAGTAGTGCGGTCGGAATCCTGAAGTGTTGCTGAGGGAAACGATGCCTTAAGGACGCTGGAGACGGTTAGGTATGGTCGTGAATACATCCTTATGGCAAGTCGTGCGTCGACCTTGGTGAGGGTCGTACGTATAGGAGGGACTTCTGGTGCGGTGTACGACGTCTGGGGTCGTACACCGCGCCACCGTCGACCTCTCGCGGAGGTCGAGTTTTGCCCTCTGCAGGTAGAGAGAGGGAGGGAGATGATTAGAGGGAGGGAGGAGGTTCTCATGGAGGAGTGATGGAGGGTAGAAGGAGAGAGAGAGAGATGAATAGGGAGGGAAGGGAGTGTCTCTGGAAGGAAGGTGTGTGTGTCTAGGATCTAGAGGGAGGGCGTCGGGAAGTTTAGAGGGAAGGAGGTCAGTGGTCGGGTCGATACTGGAGTATCGGGAGGGAGGTCGTTATTATTTTGGTGGACACCAGCACCGGCGCACCCTCCCGTGGGGGTTTCTCCATCACCCTGGTGTGTCTCCATCACCCTGTTGTGGCTCCGTCACCCTGGTGTGTCTCCATCACCCTGTTGTGGCTACATCACCCTGGTGTGTCTCCATCACCCTGTTGTGGCTCCGTCACCCTGGTGTTGTGGTTCCATCACTCTGGTGTGTCTCCATCACCCTGGTGTGTCTCCATCACCCTGGTGTGTCTCCATCACCCTGGTGTTGTGGTTCCATCACTCTGGTGTGTCTCCATCACAGTGAAGGCTTGGGTGGGTCGGGGGCGATTGTGGTGGTTCTTCGTTGATGTGTGTTAAGTCGTTCCCTGGTTTCGTTTGATTGATGCCGGACACTGGTTGATGACTGTGGCCCCACGTGTGTGTGTGTGTGTGTGTGTGTGTGTGTGTGTGTGTGTGTGTGTCCAGTGCCTCTTGAAGTTGTTGTGGCTGGCCATTTAGAAAGGTCAGGTCATCAGACTCAAGGGCAGTACCGTCGTGCTCAAGGGTCCTACCGTCGTGCTCAAGGATCCTACCGTCGTGCTCAAGGGTCGTACCGTCGTGTGCAAGGGTCTTACCGTCGTGTCCAAGGGCCGTACCGTCGTGTCCAAGGGTCGTACCGTCGTGTCCAAGGGTCGTACCGTACTTATCTGATCTTGAGCAGGAGAGAGAGAGAGAGAGTTGTGGTGTTGGCTCAATGAATGTTGTGACCTTGGCTTCAGCTCCCATTATGGGGACTAGCGACCCCCCTGTGGGGCCCATAAGGGTCTATCTGGAACCCCCTCTTATTCCAGGCCTCTAACCAGCCTCCTGAACGAGCTGGATGAACCATCCGCCATTCCAGGCAGGACTGGAATCCCTGGAATGTCCGGGTCTTGAATTATAATGTGGTTTTAGGGGTTCGAATCCCATTACTTATAGATTAAGTTTCGAGTGTGTATTTCATGGTGTTTCGACACCCGGTGTTAGAATGCACAACTGTTTCCAGATTACAATAATTTCTCGTTGTTAATTATTTTTTTCTGTGTGTACATAGATTAACAGATTATTTTTATTAACTCGGGGGAGTTCAAAGTGTCTTGTGATGAGAGTGGACGACCGTGGAAGTGGTCGTTCTTGTTACGACCCCTCGCCATACTTCCATTCTCATACAGACTTGTCTTCATCCCATCGTCTGACTTGGTCTTTGTACTTGATATTGTACAGTGAACAGGCAAGGGGGCCAGCCAGTCTGTGGTTTGTCTGTAGGAGGGGACGTGTGTGTGTGTGTGTGTGTGTGATGTTTTTGGTGTCGTGTGTTGATGTCTGTTGTGGAAGCCACTGACTTGTCTGTGCACTGTCGGTGTTGGTGGTGGTGGTGGTGTTGGCAGCTGACGGAAGACATACTAACAGAGATGGTCAACGAGGCAGTGTGTCGTAGCGGGGTCGAATTAGTCCCTTTGGTTAGTCTTGAGTCGCCCCACCTGTTTGTTGGGGATTGGTGGAGGAGTATCTGTAGGTACTGTTGTTTGTTGGAGATTCGTGGTTGGAGTGTCTGTGGGCCTGCTGGTGCTGTCGTTTGTTGGGTGTTTCAGGGTGGTGGTTCGGTAGTTTGTGTGTGTGTGTTGTTGTTAGTACCTGAAAAGTTCGTATCGGTCGGTGAATGTTTCTTACGATAACGCACTTTGGGGGGGCCCGCCTTACGTGCCTCTGTGCACGATGATTACGACCCCAGTGCACACCGGTGTAAGTAAGGGTCGTGTGTTCGTGCTCACGGTTTTATGTGTGTGTGGTGGTATGTGGCGGGCGAGTGTGGTGGCCAGGGCTGGTGTACAGAGAGAGTGTGGCATAGATTATAGGTGTGTGGGTGTGCGTGTGTGTGTCTGTATGACAGGCGACTTTGATTCTCGATCCTGGTGACAGACGACCTGACGTGCGTGCACATGGCGCGGGACGACCTGACGTGCACATGGCACGGGACGACCTGACGTGCACGTGGCACGGACGACCTGACGTGCACGTGACGACCTGACGTGCAAGTGGCACGGGACGACCGCTATTGCCTCACGTGCTCCCTGACTAGGGGTGAGGAGGAGAGGGGGGGGGGCAATACCCTGTGTGGTCTTGAGGTGCCCTCTCCCCCCATTCCCCCTTGCCCCACGGTAAGGGGAAGGAGGATACGTACGCCCATTAGTCCCCAGGGGAAACTGGGTCAGTAGAGAGAGAGAGAGAGAGAGAGAGAGAGAGAGAGAGAGAGAGAGAGAGGTGCCCTTCCCACTGTACACAGGGCTGCCCTTGCTTGTTAGAGTGGGTGTGGAGGTATTCCTGTAGCGCCGTCTGTGTGATCCACAGTGGTGCGTGTGTGGGCCGATGTGTTTGCTGTACCGGAATTTCGAAGATTCCGCTGTAGCCTTGGTAAGAGGCGTTGATTGTGTTGCTGTTTTTTATTGATTATTTATTTATTATTTTTTTTTTTTTTTTTTTTTTTTTTTGGCCTTGTGTTTCCTCCTGGCGCAGGTCTAAGTGTGAGGTGTGTCACGTGACGGTACGACGCGGTACCTGGAGCACGACGGTGCGATGCTCGATGGTACGACCTTCGACCTTTCGTGATGGCGTCACCTTTGTGACCTGACCCCTTTCAGTGAGCAAAGGTCACGCCATCGTGCCGAATGGTCGCACCGTCGTGCTTCAGCATCGTACCGTCGTGCTTAAGCATCGTACCCTCGTCGTGCTCCGGCAGTGTACCGTCGTGCTCCATTATCGTACCGTCGTGCTCCAGCATCGTGCCGTCGTTCTCAAGCAGTGTACCGTCTTTCTCAAGTATGCTACCGTCGTGCTCCACCAGTCGTACCGTCGTGCTCCACCATCGTACCGTCGTGCTCAAGGATCGTACCGTCGTGCTCAAGCATCGCACCGTCGTGCTCCACCATAGCACCGTCGTGCCCCACCATCGTACCGTCGTGCTCCACCATCGTACCGTCGTGCTCCACCACCGTGCTGTCGTGCCCTGGGGGGGGGGGGGGGGGGGGGTGGGTGGAGATACGGGTGACGAACCTGATCATGCATTTAAAGTTGAAATGCTGTTCTATTTATACCCCACGCTGTGTGTTTCTCTCTCTCTCTCTCTCTCTCTCTCTCTCTCTCTCTCTCTCTCTCTCTCTCTCTCTCTCTCTCTCTCTCTCTCTCTCTCTCAGCTCACCAGGCCAGCACTACCTACCTACCTACTTACCTACCCGCCCTACATCATCACCAGCCAGTGTGTATCACAGTACCCCCCCTTGTGGTGTCGTATAGTGCAGTTTAAGAGTCTGTTGAGTTCCCTTCCCATGCCGCAGACGTGGCGGTAATGGAGGCGAAGGTGTGTGATAAGCGACGTCCGTCGGGTTCGTGTCGGAGGGGCGCCCGATATAGGGCCGTCGGCTGGGTGGGGTTGGGTGTGTTGGGGGGGGGCAAGGCACTGGTGGAGCGGGCCTGCGTACTCCACCAGGAGGTGGTGGTGGTGGAGTGGTGGTGGTGCTGCTGGCGGAGGCATGAGTCTGCGTCCGCTCCACCCTCTCTCTCTCTCTCTCTCTCTCTCTCTCTCTCTCTCTCTCTCTCTCTCTCTCTCTCTCTCTCTCTCTCTCTCTCACCGACGCGGCGCCACCGTCTCCGCCGCGGCCAGTCCTCGACCGCGTCCCGCTAAAACTGTGCCAGTAGGGGACCAGCCGTAGAGCCAGCCTCTCTCTCTCTCTCTCTCTCTCTGTCTCTCTCTCTTGCTCACACACACACAGTCTCTTAACTCTAACTCTACACACACACACACCCCTTCGTCCCGACAGGAGAGAGCCGTCGGTAAGCAGTGCTCCGCCTCGCCTCGCAGTGCACGGGTGACAGGAGAGTGTGTGAGGGTGGTGAGTGTGTGTGAGGGTGAGTGTGTGTGTGGGTGAGTGTGTGTGTGGGTGAGTGTGTGTGTGGGTGAGTGTGCCACGAACTTCCTCCCAAGACTCGATCTCAACTTGGCCGGTCCCCCCCCCTCTCTCTCTCTCTCTCTCTCTCTCCCTCCTGCTTCTCCCATGCAGCAGCCTGCATCCAAGCCTCCTCTTCCTCCTCCTCCGCCTCCTCTTCCTCCTCCTCCTCCTCCTCCTCTTCTTCCTCCTCCTCAGCCAGCTGTAGGACGCTCCCAGCCGGTTCCGTCAGCCCACAAGACCCGGATCTGATCACACACCAGAAGGTGGGTCCGTTGCTTGCTTGTTTTGGGGGACGAAAGCAGTGGAACGCCCGGCCTCCTGCTCCTGTGACGCTATAGTGGCGGTTATATAGCGGCGCTGTGACGCTATAGTGGCGGTTATATAGCGGCGCTGTGACGCTATAGTGGCGGTTATATAGCGGCGCTGTGACGCTATAGTGGCGGTTATATAGCGGCGCTGTGACGGTATAGTGGGGGTTATATAGCGGCGCTGTGACGGTATAGTGGCGGTTATATAGCGGCGCTGTGACGCTATAGTGGCGGTTATATAGCGGCGCTGTGACGCTATAGTGGCGGTTATATAGCGGCGCTGTGACGCTATAGTGGCGGTTATATAGCGGCGCTGTGACGTTATAGTGGGGGTTATATAGCGGCGCTGTGACGGTATAGTGGGGGTTATATAGCGGCGCTGTGACGGTATAGTGGCGGTTATATAGCGGCGCTGTGACGGTATAGTGGGGGTTATATAGCGGCGCTGTGACGCTATAGTGGGGGTTATATAGCGGGCTGTGACGCTATAGTGGGGGTTATATAGCGGGGCTGTGACGGGGTTTGTATAGCAGCTGTGACGGGGTTTGTATAGCGGCTGTGACGGGGTTTGTATAGCAGCTGTGACGGGGTTTGTATAGCTGCTCTGACGGGGTTTGTATAGCAGCTCTGACGGGGTTTGTATAGCGGATGTGACGGGGTTTGTATAGCAGCTGTGACGGGGTTTGTATAGCAGCTCTGACGGGGTTTGTATAGCGGATGTGACGGGGTACGTTTCACGGGTGTGACGGGGTTGTATAGCGTTGGTGACGGGGTTTATGTAGCTGCTGTGACGGGGTTGTATAGCGTTGGTGACGGGGTTTATGTAGCTGCTGTGACGGGGTTGTATAGCGTTGGTGACGGGGTTTATGTAGCTGCTGTGACGGCGGGTTATATAGCTGCCGTGACGGCTTGACGGGTTGATTACTGTTTAAGTATCGCTGTGTGACGGGTTGGTGACGGGGAGTGTCCGTGGTGCGACAGCTGGGTGGTGGGCACTGCCCAAGATGTGACGATTTCGTAACAGCCGCTGTCTGTATTCAGCGTGACGTGGTGACGCCCGTACGGTACCATGGTGTAACGGGATGGTGACGGGGAAGCCGCCATATTGTGACGTTAGAATCTCCCGTGCAGGAGAGCTAGGGGGGTAGTGACGCAGGTCACCGCCATATTGTGACTGGTGACGGATGGGCGTCACATACTGAGATCATTTGATATATTGTTACGGGATAGTGACGGAGTAGCTGGCATAATGGCTCGGGTGCTTTTGTGTTTGTGACGGCGGGCCGTTGTCATGTTACGGTCGTGTAGCCGGTGTGACGGTGGGACGACATACCGATGACGGCGTGACGCGCGTGCTGTGTATGTGACGGGATGTGACGGCTTCGTTTTCGAGGTCACGCACAGCTTTGGTTTTGAAAGACATAAGTAATGCCTTAAGGTGATTACCCCCCCACCCCTTAACCCCCATCCAAGGCCCCAGGAACCCCCCCCCCCCTCGTCTGTTTCTCTCGAGTGTACCCTGTACCATAGTGAGGGGTGCCCTAGTGTAGTCTGTACCGTAGCTAGGATGATCTAGTGTACCGCGTACCCTAGCTGGGTTGGTTAGTGTACCGTGTACCATAGTTAGGGTGTTCCACTCTACCATGTACCATAGTTAGGATGACCTGATTTAGCCTGTACCGTCGCTAGGGTGTTTTAGTGTACCGTGTACCACAGCTTGGGGGTCTAGTGTACCCTGTACCGCAGCTAGGGGTTGTTTTGGTGTAACATGTACCATAGTTAGGATGTTCTACTGTACCCTGTACCGTAGCGAGGGGGTGATCTAGTGTACCGTGTACCATAGCTGGGGGTGATTACCGTACCTTGCACCGTAGCCCGGGACGATTGTAGCGTACCCTGTACCACACCCGGAGTGAGCTAGTGTAACCTGTACCGTACTGGGAGGAGGTTAAGGGGGGGGTGGTGTTTGTACACTCGTGGGTGGGGGAGGGAGGGGGTCCCCCCCTCTCTCTTTTGAACGTGCTTTGCGCTCGAAGAACTTGTTAAGTTCCCGTATGTCGTCTGCGTTACACATGCCCACAGTCATTGTATTCTGTTCGTCCACCTCTCTGACACGGTACAGTGTGTGTGTGTGTGTGTGTGTGTGTGTGTGTGTGTGTGTGTGGACATGTTGGTGTGATTGACCTCCAGCGTCGGGGGGTGGGGTGTGGTTAGTGGGGTGGAGGATGTGGTGTGGATGTGGTTTGGGTGTGGATGATGGATGAGAGTGTCTTATGAAGGTGGATATACGCAGGTAGTGGATGGTGTGGATGTATATATACAGATAGTGGATGTATGTATACACAGGTAATGGGTGATGTGGATGTATATATACAGATAGTGGATATATATATATATATATATATATATATATATATATATATATATATATATATATATATATATATATAGTGAATGTATATATACACATGTAGTTGATGTGGATGTATATATACACAGATAGTAGATGATGTGAATGTATATATACATAGATAGTGGATGATGTTTGTGTCCAAGACTAACGAGCAATGTGTCCGAACAGGGAGCGTTGAACGAGGATGAAGCAACGGAAGTTTAACGAGTGTGTCATTGTGCGTTTATCATTGACAACTATCGAGTTGAACGAGCATGTATCACCTACGACTAACGAGATTTGAACGTGCAACACCGACCATGAACGAGAGGTCAACGAGCATATATTGCCGACAGCAAACAAGAGTTGAACGCATGGTTGATCATGGGTTAACGAGTTGCACAGATGTACTCGCTCCGAAGTCCATATAGTCGGAAATCCCACGATAAAAGGGCAGACTTAAGGACTTAAGAGAATGCAGACATTTGGGGCCGTGTGTGTGTGTGTGTGTGTGTGTGTGTGTGTGTGTGTGTGTGTGTGTGTGTGTGGCATGACCTTGTGTTGCCTGTGAGGTTTGTGTTGTTGAATAAGTGAGTCAGGTGCTTTTAAGTGTGTTGGTAGACCTAAGTACATGGTATGTAGCACGATTGTGCGACCCTTGAACACGACGGTACGACCCTTGAACACGACGGTACGACCCCTTGAACACGACGGTACGACCCTTAAACACGACGGTACGACCATTGAACACGACGGTACGACCCTTGAGCACGACGGTACGACCCTTGAACACGACGGTACGACCCTTGAGCACGACGGTACGACCCTTGAAGACGACGGCATGACCCTCGGGTATTAAGGCCTGACCTTTGACCCGACCCTGTAAATAGCGTGACTGTCTGTTGTCATGTAATCAAATGGGGTAATTGCATGACGCGAGAGATCGTGTAGTAGATTGTCATGAGTTATCCACATGTGTCATGCACCGTAATGTCATGTGTCATGCACCCCAATCATGATTGACACAGGTGCCTTGTTTGTACTATCGTCATGACGTACCGTATTGTCGCTTGGTGTACCGTAATGTGCATTCCACCCCTCCTCCCTCCGTAATATCCCCCGACTCAAGAGATGCGGTACACGAAGGTACATTACCAACGTACCCTGGGATCAGTCGACGCCTTGTGTATGTTTGGACACGACCCCTTGCTCCACACACACACACACACACACACACACACACAGAGTTAATCTAATTGCTTTTAATTTACCACACTTTGTGCGTCGAAAGCTATCCCTCCCTGACCACACTCCTCAACTCGAAGCTCAGACCTAGACTTATAGAGGATGAAGGTTGGTGTGGGGGTACACAGAAAACAGAGATAGATAAGGGCGAAAGGCTCAGGGGAGGAGAAAGAACTTGTTTGGGAAGACCTGAGATGGTTGGTTGAGAGTTTGGGAAGACCTGAGATGGTTGGTTGAGAGTTTGGGAAGACCTGAGATGGTTGGGTGAGAGTTTGGGAAGACCTGAGATGGTTGGTTGAGAGTTTGGGAAGACCTGAGATGGTTGGTTGAGAGTAGGTGGTTGGTTGAGAGTACCAGAGTTTAGCGGTGTGAGGAACGAAAGAAACGTCACAACGCCCCGTAATCCCATGTGTTGTTGCCATACATGTTCAGTTGTGTGTGTGAGGCTTACAACATTTCTCGTAAGATGAACCATTCCCTTAAACTTGTATTTATATACTCATTTATATTGCCTCGTTGTATGAGAAGGTTCAGACATGAAAGGTGCGTATAGAACATATATACATATATATATATATATTTTTTTATGAAAATATTGCCACAAGAGGACATGGGATTATGTAGAATGTTACGAAAACGCATGTGGGTTGAGGCCTTGCACACGGTGTGTAATGGTGGACGCACGTGGGTTTAAGGTTTTACTCACAGTGGGTGGTGGTGGTGGTGGGGTGGAGTGGGGTGGATGGTGTGGTTTACTGTTGACGTGTTTGGGTGGAGATAAGCGCTCCTTATTCTGGCTTCGCTGCTGTGATATCTGGCGCCACTCTGCTCTGTTGGGCTTCACAGGAGAGGCCGCTCTGCCGTTCTGTGACTCATGGGGGGGGAGGGGGGAAGAGGAAAAGAGGGGGAGAGGTTGGTGACTCACTGGATAGAGGGGGGTGTGTAAGGGGCTACACCCCCAGAGTGAGAGGGTGTGAGTGGGTCTGTCACTCCCCCCTTCCCCCTTCCTCTTACGGGGTTGGTCAGTGTGGTATATATATATATATATATATATATATATATATATATATATATATATATATATATATATATATATGTATATATTGGTTGGTTCTTGTGGTTGTCGTTGGTGCAGTACGTGGATTGTGGTGGTGGGGGAAGAGACACTGCTCTCTCTCTCTCTCTCTCTCTCTCTCTCTCTCTCTCTCTCTCTCTCTCTCTCTATCTATCTATCTATCTATCTATCTATCTATCTATCTATCTATATATATATATATATATATATATATATATATATATATATATATATATATATATATATATATAATGTTTGGATGTGTGTGATACAGCCTTGAAGTCGTGGAGCCGATGTTGTCGTTGTCAATATTGTCATCAATAATGTCCGGGTGAGCGAGGCATGATCCGGCCGCCCGCACAGTGACCGGCTCCGGGACCCTGGCATTTAAACCGGACTCAGCCTGATTAACACTGACACTTGATCTATAGACGTGTTCACTATGAGTCTCATTCACTACTAATATATATATATATATATATATATATATATATATATATATATATATATATATATATATATATATATATATATATGCGGCAGATTGTGGGCTGGAAATCCTCCCCTCCTGTATTACTTTCCCAAAAGAAGGAACAGGGGTACGAGCCAGTAGTGAGAGTCCTTTTACTATCCTTTAAGGGACAGTCATCTGTTCTGGACGCTACCTCGCTCATGCGGGAAATAGCGACTCTGTGTGTGTGTGTGTGTGTGTCGTATAAGAGAAAATTCCCTCAGACGCAGATCGGTTCCTGGTGGACTGCTTTTGCCGGCTTGTTCGTATGTTTCGTCGTCGCTTAAATGTCCGTTTGTCGCCGTGTACGTCAACCCTACGCGTCGTACGACGAAGCTTTACGATTACGACGTTTCGTGAAGTATGATTCGTAACTCAGGAGGCGTCGGTTTTCGTGGGTGTGTTCGGGTATATGTAAGATGGGAGGGAAGGTCGTGTAGGCGCCACTGTCGCCGTGTGGCCGGTGTTTCCTTCGATCAGCTGATGCGTGACGTCATCCCCCTCCCCGACTATTCCCGTTTTCTGTGAGTCTCGTTATTGATTCTCATCCCACCAGTTTGTTACTTTTTTAAGAATGAACCTTGACATAAGTTGCGGCTCTTGGTTCGGCACATGTCCTCCACCCTTTTTGCATTCACGTGTCGATGAATAAGTGAGTTATTTTATCTATGATGCATTTATCCATCTAGTTAGCAGAAGCGACGTCCACTGTGTGAGAAAAATATGGATTAATATCTTTCCTATTTTGCCTCCATAATTCACGGTCGTGTGGGCGATTTTGATGTGAGTTTATTACTCTAATTATCGTTCGAGTTTCTCGTATGCGTATTCCACGTAAGTTTTGTGAAGGATCTTATGGGCTGACGGAATTAATAGAATATTTGCTTATCTGTAGTGTACATAAGTTACCCCCCTTAAAGCGAGAGATTAAAAAAGATGGGAGGGTGAGTTTCACTTGTACACGTTAATTTTTATTAAATAAATGGGGGTAATGAGGCGAGGGAGGGAGGGAGGACTGGGCTGGCTGGCTCTGGCGTGGTGCACTGACGGTCCAACAAGAAGATTTCTTATTTTTCCCGCCATGTTTACTCTCAGGATCGGCCACCAGATCACCAGACAGGATGACGCCCTCACCAGTGCCCGGCTCCACCGCTGACGTGGACACAGACTCCACCAGGTAAGGCTACCCTCGTGGTCCAGGGTGTGTGTGTGTGTGTGTGTGTTACCGGACTCTGCCACGAGAAGCCACGTCCAGCGAGGCCATATTAACATCTGTAGGGAGATAGAAGTTTGGTCTCGTTCAGGGACTTCTCACTGTAGAGGAGTCCATCACCTCCCTGCTCCTGCACGGAGCGCAGCCTCGAAGTTGCAGGCGCCCCATGAAATGGGGTCCTGGGGGGGGGGGTCATGGAATAATGATTATGAGAGAGAGAGAGAGAGAGAGAGAGAGAGAGAGAGAGACTTGTGTATATAGTCAGGCATTTATATAGATTTTTTTTTTTAATCTCGTTTGATCTTCCATTTTGAATTCGCATAACAACGTATCTTAAAAGATGGTTTGTATTGTGTTTGTGTTTAATTACTTAATTGTATGTGTCTAGTTGATGTATTGTAATTACATTTTGTACAGTACAAGTGATGAAGTTCTACACTCGTGGGGCCCCATCTCTTGAACATTCACCATCATACAACATGTGTTAAACATCATCATTATTTGTTGTCCAACATTTATCATCTCATAACTCAGTTATCCCCATTCATCCAACACATTATACTTTATTGATCTTTCTTGACGTCTTTTCTAACAAGTGTCTTGTTCAATTTCACATCAATGTGGTTCTTCCATCACAACACCCGTCTAGCGCCTGGCCTCCATCATCAGGTTGTGATGTATATATGTAACAGGTTGTGAACCGCCTGCAGGTGGACGACCAGTGTGTTTGTGGTCGAGTATTGAACACGATGGAGGTCATGGCTTCAGGCATGGGGCTCAGGAGAGATGACGTATTCCCTCTACGTCATGGCAGAGCTGACCCCAGAACCCCATGCATGGGTAGGGATGGGGGAAACCCATTATTATTGGAATGATATTAATTTTCATTTGACAGTTTTGAAAAAATTATTGAATTCAAAGTTGGTATACAAGGGATGGATGAGGGTGGATGAGTTGGTCAACTGCTGACCCTCTGTGGACGGGGTCAACACCAGGTCAGGGATGATATAGTGAGGGGGGGTTGACCTCCCCGTGACCTGGGCTCTGCGGCATTTGCCTAACCTAGGGTCGACCCGTGAACCTGGACGATATACGAGAACACAACATGTACTGATCCCTTTCACACAAGTGATGATTGGAATATATATATATATATATATATATATATATATATATATATATATATATATATATATATATATATATTTTCCTAAGAGTCCACGGGAATATACATATGCAAATTTGATTCCTTGAGGACGACTGTACAAGCCTTAGCCTTTGACCTGACCCTTGCGAGTCAGGTCCAAGGCCAGACCATCATCCCAGAGGGTCGAACCGTCGTGCTCAATGGGGTCAAACTGTGAGACCAACGACCCTTACCAGCCACCACCACGAGGAGGAGCCGGAAGCCGGCTCTAGTGGTCGTGGCTGTTCCCCTCACTGACCCACCGACACATCGGCTCCCCTCGGGTCGCCCCCCCCCCCCTCGGGTCCCCCCTCCCCTCGGGTCCAAGGTACTGTGGCTCTACGTGACTTTGGAAACCATCGGGGTGGTTAGGGGGTGGGTAAGGGGGAGCAAGAAGGAAGGATAGTCTCGGATGTGGTTGTGGTTGCATGGTCGTCTGCCCCATGATAACCTGATGGTCGATTGCACCTTAATGGTGTTTCTCGATTTTCCGTGTGTGTGTGTGTGTGTGTGTGTGTGTGTGTGTGTGTGTGTGTGTGTAATACGGGGATTAGACTACAGCTGGAGATTGAAAATGAAGGTGATCATTAAGAGAAGATGAATGATGAATGTGAATGACATTCACAATTGCTTGATCAAGCGGGTCAGTTTGTATGAACGATTGATTAACGATCGGACGATGAATTATGAGGAGAGTGGGTGGTTCGTTGAACGAGTAGTTAAGATGCAGTTACAGTTGGGCCGTCAATAGTGGACTACAGTAACGTGGGACCAGAGGATTACGTTCCATGTCATTATTGAAAATAGACTTGATTGGTGAACGGAAAACAGTGTAAAGATCTGTACCATTTTCTTTTTTAAACAGTTCTTGACGGATGGTGTACGACGGTGTGTGAGGCAGTTTATTGTAGCATTTTGACATTTACTGACACCCCCAGTTTGTGAAGAACTTGTAGATGCCGATCCTCGTAGAACGTTACGAGAGGCGGAGAACACACCGAAGAACAGCTTCGAGTTGGTGGAGAACACTCAAGCAGTTGGGACATATGGGTCATCCTGTGGTAATGAAGGAATTAGGGGGAATGAAGAGTAAATGAATGAATGAGGGGAAAGAAGGGGAGCATCATAAGCCAGTACCCCTCCCCCCCTCCCCTCAGTGGAGCCGGGGAAATGTGGTTGGCCAGGCAGTAGGGGTAGAGAGGGGCCCCTGCCAGCGTCGTCTGCTTTAAGCTCAGGGAGGGGTAATGGGGTTGGTGGGGGGGGGGGGGGTGTGGCAGGCAGTGTAGTATTGATCTCGGCCGCCAGGTGCGCTCTCTTACACGCCTACAGTATTGTATCCTACAACCGTCAGTTGTATTTGAGGTTGTATTCTCCCGTTCGTTGGGTGTAGGAATACATTATGATACAAAATACAGGAGGATGGATGGTCTGTCATACATGCTACAGCTGTATTTGTTGATGTATTGCAAGCAACTCAGATGTATTCACTGGTTACTGTATGATGACAATGTATTGTGGTATGTGTGTGTGTGTGTGTGTGTTGGTACGACCCTTGGGTATAATTGCCCCATATATGACTGTGTAATGAGTGGCTATTGTTACGAACGTAATCACTTGATAACCAACCATAATTATGGTCGTCCAGACACTAAAGGCATGCGAAAGGTGACCTTATCTACCGTAGACGGGCAGTTGAGACGAGTGAAGGGGAGACTTCAGACATCCTGGGGAATCAATGTGTGGGCTTGGCGAAGGCTGGGTTCAGACCCACACATCGAACTCAGAATCTGAATCTTAGTAATTAGGTTTTCCATCAGAATGTCTTGATATTGTGAGGGTTGGTGGGAGGGGGCTTAGACCCCTCATGTGGAAGGGATAGTGGCTTGCCCTACACACCGCCATAAAAGGTAAGTAGGTAGATAGGTAGGTAGGGTGGGCACTGGCGCCCATTTTGGGTCGATTGGGTTGAGAGCGACCATGAAAGGTGTAGGGGGGGGAGGATACGTGGTATGACGTCACGGCGTCCTGTCGCGCCCCCCCCCCCCCCTTTTTTTTTCCCACATGACACACCCAAATCAGGTTTTTTTTTTCGGATTGTGGGAAAACGACACGTACTTGGTTGGTGGTTGATGAAGGGAAGTTGGGAGGGAGGGGATGGTTGGTAGTTGATGGTTGAATAGGGAGGCTGCTGAGGGTCCATTATATGGGATATAAAATGGAGTAAAACGTCTGAGATGAATGGATGCTAGAGATGAATGAGATGAATAGCGAGATGGGGCTATGACAGGATAGGTACTGTGATGAGTAATTGAGTAATAGAACGGTTGATAGAGGTGATGAATAATTGATGGGAGTGAGGTGAGAGGAATAATTAGATAAAGGGGTGTAGCATTGAATAATGGGTTGAATAACTGAATAATAAGGTAGTTGAGGAAGAGAGAAAAGATTTTACACTTGTTCAATTATTATTGATTGATTAATTAATTATTTATTTCATTTATTTATCTATTATTGAGACAGTAAGAGATGTCGTCTTGCATCTCCTGTCCCCCTTCTGTCTAGTTCCTCCTCTGTCACTTCGAGGTCGACCTCAACCCACATCATCCTTACGCATGTCCCCCTCCAGACGTTGACGGGTGACTGGGGGGGGGGGGGGGGCGTGAGGAGGAACTGTTTCACGTGTTGACAGGAGACGGGGGGCGTGAGACAGGGACTGTCATACACGTTGACAGGCAGAGACGGTAAACACGTTCGACGCATTCAGCCCCTCAGTCGTGTGGTCGATTGCTGGGAAGAGAGAGAGAGAGAGAGAGAGAGAGAGAGAGAGAGAGAGAGAGAGAGAGAGAGAGAGAGTTCCCCCGCTGCCAGGTGCACGATGATTCCCATGACCTGTAATCGCTTGACTCTTTAAAATCATCGTCATGATTTTGTAGCGATGACCTCTGACCCTGGCCTTAGTTTGGCATCTCGAGACGTTGAGCTACGAGCCTGACCTATGACCTGATACCCGGACCTTACATCATGACCCCCATCTTACACCTCATACTTGACCTCTGACCTTACCGTGTGACCTTGACTTCGTAGTGTGAAATCAAAAGCACTGACCTGTGTCCATGACCTTGATACTTTAACCTTTTGTCATCACAACTCTGAAGATGACCTTTGATCTTGACCTTTGACCTGATACCTTGACCTTACATCCCTGAAGGTCTGTTGTGGTGGGTGTACAGACAGGCACAGACGCCACCCGTTACACAGACCGGAAGCTGTGTCTGGCGCCTGACCTCTTAGAAGGGGTGGGTAAGGGGAGGTCACTAAAAGCAGGCAACCCTCGTAAACGGAGAAGGAACCCGTAAAGGGACCAGCCATAGGCGGTTCCCTGCCACTAGGGTGGGAGGGATGGAGAGAGAGAGAGAGAGAGAGAGAGAGAGAGAGAGAGAGAGAGAGAGAGAGAGAGAGAGAGAGGTCAGGTGGCGGGATTACATTGGAGAGGTTAAATTTGGGAGAGGGTTTGGGATGGTCGGGTGGGGTGAGTGAGAGGGGAGGAGAAAGTGGGGGGATTACAGCAAGGATATGTTGAGGGATTTACGGGGAAAGAAGGGGATTACAGGCGGGACGTTTAAAGGGATGTATGGGCGAGAGGGAGAGGGATTAAATGCTTTAGGGGATTTTCACGAGGGAGAAGGAGGGATTGTAAGGAGGCACTGAAGGATTTTACGGGACAAGGAGAAAGGGGATTACAGGAGGGATATTTAGAAGGATTTAGCAAAGGAAGAAGGCAATTACTGCTCGGTTAAGTCACATGGAAGTTCAACAGAGCTGTCCTTTGTTGTTATTGTCAAGCATAGCAACTACTTGTTTGTTTGTTGTTGACAAACATGGCTCTCGTGTTGTTGTCAGATATAACAACAGTTGTTTGTGTCGTGGACAAACACAGCAGTTCCTGGTGATGTTGTCAGACATTGGTTCCTCCTCCTCCTGTTGTTATTGTTGTTGTTGTTGTTGTTGTTGACGAACAGGAATGCCTCTGTTGGCACTTATGTCGGGTCACGTGAGCACCACTTAACACTTGCCTCCTCAGGTGATTTGAAACATCCATGAACTGCCAGTTCTAACTACCATGTCGAACAATGTGTCCATTGATTTCAATTCGCTGGATAAAATGCGCCTAACAGATCTCAATTCCCCTCGTTGTGCATTGCCAAATAATGGAATTTTTATGTCATTAGGCTTTTGTGAGGGCTGAATAGGTTCAGTTATCAGGTGCATATTGTTGTGAGAGTTGCCACATTGGTTGGTCAGAATTTAAAGTAACTTTCTCTTGTTTAAACTCACGATAACTCAGATATGGTTTGGTTTATTGTCGTTTGATTCTTTATATGTAGGTGTCATGGTGGCAGTAGGTCCTATGATGCTTTTAGTGTAATTATGATGGGAATTTGAGTAATTGGTTCGGCCCATCTTGCTGTACAACAGTTTATGTCTTACAACTGGCAGCGGGGCGTTGGCTGGCCTGTCAGCACCCACTTCGCCGGACGTATGATTCGCTATTTTTTGTTCTTTGTTGTTTGTATGATTCATCATGGGTTCGCCAACCCACTATAAGGTATTCCATTCGTAGGATGATAGAAGAAGGTTAACGTAGGCTTGCCCGGGAAGGTTCCTTAAGGTAAACGAAAGGGTTTCGTAAGAAATTGAACGAGGAAATTGAAAGTGGCATCACCGGCTCCTGCCCCCACCCGAGTGTTGCCATATGGCGAGTTCGACTGAGGCTATGCAGTCAGTAATCATGGTAATACGTGTACGTCATGACCCTTTTAACTTGCTTCGACTTTCTTCTCTTCTTATTTTCATCCTGCCTCTCACAGCCTCCCATTCTCTATCTGATCATGATCCCTCTCCTCTCTCCCCTCCCACCATCATGTTTCCCTTATCGTATTTCTTCCTCCATGGTTGGCTGGCTCCTCCCAGGGCGCCCTTGTGGAGTAATGAAGGCAGCCTCACGCCCCCCAAACACCGTCTGTTCCACATGAACTTCCTCACCTTCCCTCCCCAGAGGAGCCCGGGCCTCAATTGGCCCTTTGTGCCATGCCACGGGCCTCCTCCTCCTCCTCCTGCTGCTCCTCCGCCCGTGAGCGCTCTGGTCTGCACGTAGCCATGGCGGAATAACCCCATGGGAGACGTAAAAGCCCCGACGCCCAGATTATGGGAGCAGCAAAAAGATTTTCTTTTTTTTTTCCTTTTTTCTACGGACATTTTCATCATTAAATATTTTCGGTGTTGGTGGCTCTGAAGGACTTGGAATTAAGCTAGTCGAAGTTTTGTCTTGAAATTTCAGATATTCAGAAATCGAAGTCTTCCTCCGTAGCAAGAGACTAGATATCTTATTAACGATATCGGAAAAATTCGATATCTGTCCGTTTTCTCTGGTGGACGACCCACTAATGAAAATGGGAATACCATTGTGCATCACTGGTGGATCTGTTTTCCAAAAGCATATGAAACCAAACTTATTTTCTCCAGTCACGGGAATACACGACGCCCTTGAAACACGTTTCATGTTTCACAATCTTTGGCGTGGATGTCGTGGAACGATGACGTGTTTCATTCCTGTATGGCTCCTCGATGACAGGAACGTGTTCCGTTCCCACACACGAAACTGATCAACTAAATCATGAACGTTTCCCAACGTTTCTTCAGTGTTTCACGTCCGGTCCCGGTTCTTATTTAGTCGATGTGTGTGTGTGTGTGTGTGTGTGTGTGTGTGTGTGTGTTTCAAGGATACAGTCATACAGTATATGTACTAGAATATATACATGTATAGATGCCCTTATCTCTCAAATATATAACGAAAATCCATGTTATATGCCATAGCTATTGATCCCGCCATTCGTTATTGGCTTCGTTAGGTTTCTAGAGAGTATGAACGTATAAAGAAAATCCCCGGTTATATTACCAGACACTTTATACGTATTGGAGATATTGGTGGATATGTAGAGTGTAAAGAAATGATGTTTTCTTCTTTTTTTTTCACCAGTGTTAGAGGCGTGGTGGTGCAGTGTGCTGGTGGCTACACAGTGGAGCCACGTCGGGTTGTCTGTCCTGGCTAGTATTGATCATCCCCAGTACCTCCTCCCTTCCCCCCTCTCCACCGCCATTTCTAAGTCCCCCCCACTTCGATCTGTACCAGTTTGACACTCTTTCCACCTTCGTTTTTCTCTCTTTATTCCTATTCTCCTATCTTCTTCGCCTATCCTTCTTCTGTTCTGGCCCTATTTTCATGTCTCTTTTTTCTTGTTGCTCTCAGATCCCACCATTTCATCCCCCACCCCCCACAATGCAGAGCCCTCTGGCGTCATGAAAGCTGCATCCGTTTTCTCTCATGCAAACCCCGTCGTTCTCTCTCATGATTTTCATGGGGTAGACTCTGGCAAATGGCGTGAATTATAAAAAAGTGACTTATTGGTCTGGTTACACTGTTCGAAACTATTGTTTGTAGACTGTAGAAATGTTTAGTTTGATATTTAACAGTTTTATTCTCTGTTAAGTAATAATAGTCTTATGAGTATATGAGCTTCCTGGAAATGTCTTGAAAAGAAATTATTTCGCATTAAATTCTAAGATGGCTAGGGTTTGTATGTAGGGTTGTATACGTAATATATATTTTAGGAAAGTGTGTTGAATTGATTCATTGCTTTTGGTAATACATGTGTTAAGGCTTGAGGTAGATTTCTCCATCTAAGGTTAATTTAGATTTACATTTAACCTGTGATATTTTTTTATGTTTGAATTTCAAACAGTCTTGTTATATTTAAAGAGTTCTGTTGTTCTTTGGAGACGCTGGAAGGCGGGAATCATGCCCCATCTTCTCCCTGGATGGGTAATAGACAAATATTGGAAGGTTTGTGTTACACGACTACGCTGTTTAGAATAATAGCTGTGTGGTTTATCATAGTATGGGACGAGATTGAGTGAGAGAGTCGTCTGCTGTTTTCTACACGCGACCTAGTGGTAGTCTAGGGGTCGTTCCTGTCTGTACCCGCTTAACGAGTCGTTAATGTCATACCAAGAGGCTCTGTATGACACCCACCCTCAAAGACGAAGGGGGTGGGCTACCTGTGATCCATTTTCTTTATTGTTTTCAACGGGAAAGTCCGCGTACAGGTTGAAGAAAGAAAATAGGATATCACAAGTCTCCCTAGGAGGGGGCACTTCTCAAATCCTCGTTTCTGAACTATTTTTAAAATATCTTGATATCAAACTTTATACAATACATACACCTCATTAGTTTATTATCCCTATTGATGACTTTAGATCGTAATGTCTTAATTGATATCATTTTAATGAGCTAATTATATGTATTTTTCTCCCTTGCAGGTGAGTTCTGGATCATATGTGTGTCTGTGTAGAGGGTAAGGCTTGACCTGCTGGCCTGGGAGTCGTCAGGTGAGTCTGGAAAGCTGGAGTTGTACACGACCTCAACCCCCAGGGCACGACGGTCGTACGGCCGTGCTCAGAAGGCCGTACCGTCTCCCTCAGGGGGGTCGTACCGTCGTGTTCAGATGGTCGTACCGTTTCCCTCGGGGGTCGTACCATCGTGTTCAGGAGTGTGTAATGTATGTGGGTGTGTGTGTGTGTGTGCATGTGTGTGTATGTGTGTGTGTGTGTTTGTGTATGTGTGTGTGTGTGTGTGTGTGTGTGTGTATTATATATTCTTGAATGGTACTGTATCCTTGGGGTATGGAAAAATTTGGACACACACAATGTGTCCAGCAGGACAGGGGGTGTGTCCCTCCTATTCACGTGGCGAAGCCTCTAATATTGCAGAGGTGTACAAGACCAACAGTTCTGAGAACGTGTGGTTCTGGCGTGCATTGCCAGGTCGATGGGGACGTAATTTCTGTCGATATGCTCCCCCAAGGCCTTGAGGGCGGCCATATTGGCTTGCAGGGGAGTCGGGCGGGTGTGTTCAGAATGGTGTGAGGTGGGTGGGTTTTGTATATGTTTGGAGGCGGGAGGGAGCGCGCGTTCAGACTTGAGAATTTAGGAGGGAGGTGATAGGGTGCGTTCAAGGTAGTCAGGGTTCGAGCGGGGGAGGTAGGGTGCGTTAGGGTAGTCAAGGTTGAGGGAGTAGGTAGGATGCGTTTCAGGGTTGAGGAGGTGGGTGGGTGCGTTCAGATTAATTAGGTTAGGAGAGATGGGCGGGGCGCGTTCAGTGCAACTCGTACAAGATCCTCATTTCAGAAACACGCATGAACAATATTCCTCTCACTACAATTACATTACGTGTCAAGTTCACTGGGAAATAATTTGTAACCAACCCTACGTCACTGGAATGATTATATAAGTTGTTTATACCATTGTCACCCATATGTAAACTGGGCAAGATTTGCATAGGGCCGTTATAATCACCTTCAGTAAAGAGGTACGTGATAAAGGTGTGGGTTTGAGTGCCTGCTGGTTCTTGTGGGTCGAGGAAGGGTCATTACAGCGGGTGGACACCGTCTATATGCACACAGGTCGTACATGATTGTTGATATTATGTGGAGATGGTTCGTGGTCGTATGAAAAGTTCATGTGTTGTTTGTTTCCCATGTGATTCAACGTTGGGGTCGTTATCCCCCCCCCCCCGTAGTCACGTGACCCCAGTCTGTCTGGTGACCTTATGGAATAATGTTAAGGAATATTTTATCCTGTGTATTTTTTTTTTTTTCAACCTCTTGACCCCCGTCCCTGTGACCCATGATGACCTAGTTTCTGAGGTGGAGTGCTGCCTGGGAGCTGCAGGAGCGCTGTGTACGGGGTCGCTGAGCACACTGTGTAAGGGGTTATTGGGTACACTGTGTAAGGGGTACGGTACACTTTAAGGGGTCCTGGTGTACACTATTTAAGGGGTCCTGGTGTACACTATTTAAGGGGTCCTGGGGTACGCTATATAGGAGGTTTTGGGGTGTACACTATTTAAGGGGTTCTGGGATACACTGTTTAAGAGGCTCTGGGGTACACTATATAAGAGGTTCTGGGGTACGCTATATTAAGGGTTCTGGGATGCACTATATAAGGAGTTCTGGGGTGCATTATATAAGGATCTCTGGGGTGTACTATATAAGGTGGTCTAGTGTTGTATGGCCCACAACATCACTGGTGTGAGCCACTCACATTGTGAGTGTCGTGCTCACACAGGCTCACCAGGCAGATGGCTACACTGGTACTGCACCTCCTGTAGTGTTGGAAGGTCCCTCCTGTAGTGTTGGAAGGTCCCTCCTGTAGTGTTGGAAGTGTCCCTCCTGTAGTGTTGGAAGTGTCCCTCCTGTAGTGTTGGAAGTGTCCCTCCTGTAGTGTTGGAAGGTCCCTCCTGTAGTGTTGGTAATGTCTGAATCCATCCCCTCTCGTCTCCTGCTTGAGGTCCACACCTGAAAAAGGCGACAGGATTCACCCAGGGAGCTGTTCCTTCACCTGGGTAATCACCTGGTTCCCCTGGTATTAGGGGACCTACTTCAGGGTGACCTTGTTTAAGGGGGGGAGTGTTTATCTCGTCATCTGGCCACATGAGGAGTCCTATGTTTTGACCTTATACTAGAGGGAGGTCCTTCATCTCAGGTCACACCTCGGAGTCCTGACCTCAGACACATCTTCCGGGAGGGGGGGGGGGGTCACCTAGGAGGAGGAGGAGGACCTCCCTTCCCCTCCCCCCTCTCCACCTTTCCTCCTCCCTCATTCACCTGGCCGACCTCACCTGGACTGGTAGGGGGTGCTGGGGGGCGGGAGGGAGGGGGTCAAGTATGGTGGTGTCTGCTAGTGTGAGACAGGATCAATAAGATGGCGGATCTGTTGGAAGAAGTGTGTGTGTGTGTGTGTGTGTGTGTGTGGGCACTCCAGGACCCCCCAACCACACACCCCACACAGCTCCACCACACCACTCAGTCTGGGTGTGGAGGGTGGCAGCCTCCACCCAGGCAACACACACCCACACCCCGTGTGGGTAGAGAGAGAGAGAGAGAGAGAGAGAGAGAGAGAGAGAGAGAGAGAGAGAGAGAAGCCCTCACTTGCCCCCAGGTGTAATAGGCAACGTACACGCAGACCACACCCACACTACACCCACAACACCTTGGTGTAGTGGTCAGCCTACACCCCAGGCCATACCCACACTATACCCACTACCCCCTGGTGTACGGGGCAGCCTACACCCACGTACGAGCGTCCACATATGGCTGTGTAGGGTGACACAAATCCACCTACCACACCAGTTCTTCTCCATCATGGGATCATTGCTCTCGTGTCTACAACCTTCCCTTCCCTCCTGGTGCCTCGCTACCCGTGCAGTGGCACAGCAGTACCCCACGTCCTCCGGCAACACCTCACCCCGCCCCTCCCCTTCCGCGAGCTGGGGATGATCATCACCGCCCTATCTGTTCATCCGTGGTCACGAGTACCATTCATACTACACGCAGATGTCTGCAGTGTTCCTCCATTGCAGAGCCTCGACCCTACACTAGAAAATATCTATCTGTCTATCTATCTCTATCTATCTGTCATAATTCCCGTATTATATATAAAAAGGAAATACATTTGGCCAGACACTATTGTATGTTATTGATTTTGAACAGTGAATAGCAATCATTTTCACTATCATTACGTACGTGTGGACGATGGGGGGGGTCTCATTAAGCAGTAATTGAAGGCGTAATTAAGCACAGGTCTGTCTCTGGGGGGGAGACGGCAGCAGCGAGACACTTGAGAGACAAGGGTTGACAGCGTACGTGAGTTACGAGTTACGGGGCCTCAGGGCAACTTGACCCACCTGAGTTACGAGGGAAGGGGGAGGGGGGGGGCATGTCGTAAGTGAGTTACGAGGGAAGGGGGAGGGGGGGGACATGTAAGTGAGTTACGACTCGCGTTCCCTCAGTAATGGAGGAGGCATACTGTATACTGTAGAGGGGGTGAGGGCATGTATGTATTGGAGGACATGTGTGTGTGTGTGTGTGTCCATAGTGGTAGGGAGGCCACGGAATGGAGAGGGGGAGGGGGTTCCTGGTGTGGTGGTGGTGTGGTAGGGGTTGTGGTAGGGTATCTTAGTGTATGAGGTGGTGGTGGTGTGGTAAAATGTGGTACAATGACTCAGTCAGCAGAGGTGACCATTACTGTACACCACATTACATCATGAAATGTATCAGTTTGAATGTGAATAATAAGAATGATATAAAAGCTATATCAGTTTGCCAAATGAAGAACATAATTCATATCAAATTCTCCTTCATTTACGTGGGAGACGGGAATGAAAGAAATGAAAGCGGTAATAAATTTTTTTCTTGTTTTTTTTTCAACATTTTTCAAGGGGATAAAGAATGTTTAGAAATCGATAGACGATGAGTGGCAGATGACGGCAGCGCCCTAGGCCAGCAGCGGCCTGATGCCCAACTACTGAGGAAGCCGCAGTGGGGGAGCTGTCATGGCTGGAGTACTACGCTGTGGGCGACGCTGCACCAACTTTCCTGTCTGTATTAATATTTTCCTCTCTGTTTACATCATGGTGTTCCCTGCTTGGTTATGGTCCTGTCGATTGGAAGGGAGGGACGGAGAAGCCTTCTGCTATACTATCTTGTCTCTATTTAAATAGACCGGCAGTGTAGGACACTTATTACCGTCCTCCAGCAGATAACTGGTCACGGACCATCAGGTTTTCTGTTATCTGTCCTTCCCACGTACGGTCTTCCAGCATATGACGTGGTCATAGACCATCAGGTCGTCTGTTATCTGTCCTCCAGCAGATAACATGGTCACGGACCATCAGGTCTTCTGTTATCTGTCCTCCAGCAGATAACATGGTCACGGACCATCATCAGGTCGTCTGTTATCTGTCCTCGTTGTATATTCCATCCGTGTTCCAGAGGCCCCATTCATCTATATGCTGACACTCCAGTCTTGGGAGTTGATGAATTAGGGGTTAGATCATTGGTCATGTCTTTATATAAGCAAGGGTCGTACCCTCGTACTCAGAGGTCGTAGCGTTATGCTCAGAGGCAAATTGTGCAAGTTCATCCTTTACTTATATATATATATATATATATATATATATATATATATATATATATATATATATATATATATATATATATATATTATTGCTTTTTATCCCTGGGGATAGGGGAGAAAAAATAATTCCCACGTATTCCCTGCGTGTCGTAGAAGGCGACTAAAAGGGGAGGGAGCGGGGGGCTGGAAATTTTTTTCTTTCCAAAAGAAGGAACGGAGAAGGGGGCCAGGTGAGGATATTCTCTCAAAGGCCAAGTCCTCTGTTCTTAACGCTCCCTCGCTAACGTGGGAAATGGCGAATAGTATGAAAGAAAGAAAAAGATTAATGCTTTTATTCATTTATTCATTTTAATCCTAGCTTTTTGCAACTCATGCAACTGACTTCCTGGGGTTTGGTAAAGATTAGGGGGTCATTTTACCTCCCGGGAGTGTTGGGGTTGTGGTGGGGGTTGTGGTGGGGGGTTGGTTGACGTGTGGAACATGACAATGTCGGATTCTCCAACTCATTGATCTTGAACTTGACATTGACCTTGAGGTTCTCAAATCATAGAACTTGATAGTAAATGTGGAACTTCCGATGGTTCAAGGCGACGAATTGCACATCAGATGTTGGAACTTTAATGTGACCTTGGACCTCTGAGCATTGAACTTGGCCTTACACTTTTACCCATTGAACTTGATCCTGGACCTCTGTTAATTATTGATCTTGAGCTTAACATTGACCCAAGTAAGACCTGTTATTACTGATGTTGATATCCACATGGGTCAGGTCAAAGGCTAGGCCAGTATACCCTAGGGTCGTACCGACGTGCAGGGGTCGTACAGTCGTGCTCAGGATTGTACCGTCGTACTTGAGGGTCGTACCATCTTGTTCAAAAGTCGTACACAAATTATTACATCCTATGTTGCTGGTTTTTGATTGATCCCGCATCTGTAGATTGATAATAAATAAAGAATTTATTTACACCATACTTTCGGCAGTTTATAAAAAGAACAAATTACGTTTTTTATTCGAACTTCTGGCATTACGTGGCTCTGTGGTCATGACATGCGCTTAAAGAGTTCGCGTGAACCAGAGTTCGATCACAGGAGCCAGGTCACTAAGAGGCCAAGGTATGGGGGGCCTTCCCTTTCTTGCGGGCCCCTGCGCCCCCACAGGAGACGGCCCACTCAGAAAGCCATAAGACATCTTGTTCAGATCCCGGAGGAGGACGACAGTGGTTGCGAGCGATCACCTGCATCAGGGAGTTGCTGAGGAAGAATGAGGAATGACGGGTGATGGTCATTGTGGCTTTGAGGCTGATTGGATTGGTGAGTACTGAGGCGCTGTGCTGCCCCAGCAGCGGGCGGCGGTGGTGGTGGTGGGAGTGTTAGTGTTGGTATGTATTGAACACTTGCTGTCTGGCTTGGCTTGTACCCCCACCCGCCTCTCTCCCCCATCCACCCCCCTCTCCCAGCACGACAGGACGAACCTTGAAACACGACGGCACGACCCTTCGTTACCATGGCCCGGCGGCCCTTGACCTGACCCTTTTTTTCCAGTTGGGTCAGAGGTCACGCCAGCACGTACCCAGGGATCGTAGCGTCGTGGTCAAGGGTAGTTCAGTTCTGCCCAGGTCAAGCTGTGGCCTGGGCAGAACGCGTCCAGGACTGGATGCTTCCAGTGCAGGTCAAGACGACCCCATGCACGTACCTTGTGTACGCTAATTATGTACAGGTAGGAGCATGGAATGTATACACAGGTGGTTTTCCATAGATGTATGTTAGAGGGATGATTGTGGCCCTGAGTAAGTAAGGGATGATTGTGGCCCTGAGTAAGTAAGGGATGATTGTGGCCCTGAGTAAGTAAGGGATGATTGTGGCCCTGAGTAAGTAAGGGATGATTGTGGCCCTGAGTAAGTAAGGGATGATTGTGGCCCTGAGTAAGTAAGGGATGATGTTGACCCTGACTTGAGTATTATTATAAGGATTGTAATTTTCTGGTAAATTTTTCGACATTTTGTGCTCCCAAATTGTTGACGTTTTGCTAGGGTTGCTCCTGACCTTCCTCTAACCCATATCCTCCCTGAGCCTGTCTTTCTCCCTTCCTTTCTTTCCTCCTCGTCTCCCCGGCGCTGTCCCCTCCCTCTGCTTCCTCACCTTTCCAGTTCCTGGCACCTCTCCTCCTCTCCCTCATCGTGGACCCACTGGGTTGTTTCCATCGCCTCACCACAGAGGAAGCCGACCGAGCAGGGCTCATATGCGATGCTGTGTGTGTGTGTGTGTGTGTGTGTGTGTGTGTGTGTGTGGCATTTCTTGACCAGTGTGTGGAGTCGTACAGGAGAGGTTCTGTAGGACAAGGGTGACAGGATCTGTGTCACAGATGCACAGATGTTGCACCTAGCCTGGATGGGAGGTGCCCCATACAGGAGGCTTCTGTGCATCACCCACGACTCCTGCAGCAGGTAGGGAGGGACCAAGTGGCGGTGGAGAGGGGGGGGTGGGGGCTCCCTCCTGCAGTAGTGTTCCATGAACTCAGAGAAACCATTCTAGTGTAGAACTTGTGGACATTGATCGTGCGGCGGTGGCTGCTCCCCCCCCGAGAGCCCGAGTCGTGCCTCTCTAACCACACTTCTGCGTCTTAGATTTCGTCGTGTGTGGAGCCGCAGGGGAAGGTGGTGGCGCTAGACATTCTCCGTGACGCGCCGTTGTAATGACCCGTCGTGCATTCTTTGCCCTTCTGTTCCCTCAACGCCGAGGGATGAGAGGGGGCGGGGGTCGCTCTTCACTCTTGTGTTTACCACCTATACCTACACAGGTCTGGGCTGACTCATGTTGTCTATAATACAAAAGACATCGATTACTATGGAGTGCAGTAGAAGGTCAGGTAAGGCCCCCTTACCTGTTATGGGACCTTTTTTTTCTCTCTTTTTATCAGCTCTTGTCTCCCTTCGATCAGAGATTCTTTACAGAACAGAGTTTTTTTCTCTCTCTCTTCATTCATTGTACGATGAGCAGTCTCGTGAAGGCAGGAATGAAGTGAAAGGTCTTTCTTTCGTGTGTGTGTGTGTGTGTGTGTGTGGGAGGCACCACACTGGGGCGGCCTGGGGGGGGGTGACCAGAGACAGTCCAAGCAAGAGGTCTCAATCGCTGGCCTTACCCAGTGTTGTGGTAGGCCGGGTCTAGGCCTGTGAGGGCCAGGTTCCACCCCGACGTGACCACGTGTGGCGCAGCCTGGTGGGAGGGAGGGACTTGGTGGTGGGGGGGATGCACAGCCCCTCCCTGGCCCCCCGCTCTCCCCCACGGCAGTCAGGAGCCCGGAGCAGCAGCAACAGTCTGGGCCGCCACCCCGACACACGTGTACCTGTGCTTCTTGTACAACGGCCGTCCCGTCCTCCAGGCCCTCCGCTCCGCCACCGTCCGTCGTGAACATTCCCCCTCCTCCTCCTCCCTCCCCACACCTCTCTCTCTCTCTCTCCTCCTCTTCCTCTACTGTCGTCCTTGGTGCCCGTGTCCTCTCTCTCCCATAGTCCTTGGTGTCCGTGTCCTCTCTCTCCTCCATCGTCCGTGTCCGCCCTCCTGTCGTCCGTGGTGTCCGTCCGTACCCTTCTGTTATATTCACGCCCGCGTCGCACGCGGACGTCCGCGTCACGTCTGTGCCATAAACCAGTGTCCGCAGGAGGCCAGCTGCCACGCAGGGAGGCCAGCAGCCACGCAGCAAACAACACTTAAGGACTATTATCTTGCTGACGTTGTGTTTGCTCCCGTCTTGTTTGCTTTGTTTTCCGGAGGAGAGGAGCAGGAAGGGGTGTGACAGACGACTGTCTTTGAGACAGAGTTCAGGAACGTCTGCGTCTGTCCAGTGCTGTTACAGTGACAAACACGTTACAGTGACCGACTGAAACACGTTACCCCCCCTCTCCCCTCCCCTTCCCTCCTCGACTTCAGAACGTGTTGTGGACGTTGTTGAAACGTGTGGTGTTTTTGTTTTTTTTTAATGTATACAAAAAGGACGGATTTAATTACCTCGGAAATCAATATTTTTTTTGGTCGTACTTCATATTACATTAGTGTGACGTAAGTTGTAGTGGTGGTGTAGGCTGGAGGTGGGTGAGGCAAGTGTGATGCGTGAGGGAGAGGAATAATCAGTGTGAAGTAGTCAGCAACAGAGGGGGAAGTGTGAAGTGTTATTCAGTTGTTCGTCTTTAAGTCTAGGGGGCGGCCGGTGTGTGTGTGTGTGTGTGTGTGTGTGTCTGATTACCCATTTGTCCAGTACGGGGGGGAACTTAAACATTCGCTGTTGTCATACAACTCTTGATAAACTTTCGTGTGTTATCTTCATGAACTGTTTCTTTATTCATTTTATTCCAGTCTTCCACCACTCGCATACTATACAAGTTCTTTACATCTCTTTTTTATTCTAAAACTTCCTTCGTAATTTCATGTTATGTCGTGTGGTTGTCCTATCCCTCCATCTCTCGAAGGCCTGTTCACTGCTTTCGTTATCATTCTGGCTTAAAACCTTGAAGGTTATGATCAAGTCACTCTTCACTCTTTTCTCTTACATGATGGGCAGATTGAGGACCTTTAGCCTTTCCCTGTAACTCATCACTGTCAGTTTCGTGACACTATGGTCTGTCCCCTCTTCTGGACCTTCTTTATTAGCTCTTTGTGCTTCTTTAGATGTGGTGGTGATGACCAAACCTAAGAAGCAGATTCTAACACCTTGCTGAATAGTGTCATGTCCATATACTTGAATGCTTTTCTCTTGTTCGTCAGCAGACACTTTGGCCTAAGATGGGACTCTGATCATAGGGACGATTTCATCTCCCAAGTTCCCCCCTCTCACATATGTTCCTGCAGCTTATTCCCTGCTACATAATACACATATTGAGGCCTTTTTTCCCCAGCCCTCCATCCATATTACATTTATTCGGGGTCGAAATCCATCATCTGTGTGTCAGATTTTTCATTAGAATTTGCCTAGGTCCCCTTGTAAGTTGATGCAATCCCCTTTGCTCTCCAGCTCCCTCATAGCTTTGGCATCACCCGCAATCTGGCGAGTCATTGACATGGATCAAGAAAGAACAGTGGTCCCAGAACAGACCTTTGCGGCACACCACATCGAGAACGCCTCTCTTGATATGATCCCTCTTTCCCCCTCCCAAGATAATCTGTCCATCAAAGGAGTCTTCCACCTTATTCTAGCCTGAGGATCCAGTTTCTTAACCAGTCTCCCTGTGTGGTACAGTGTCAAATGCTCTCAAGGCAGTACAGACACAAACACCCCATCCATAAAGCTCACTCTCTCGTAGAAATCTAATAGATTCATAAACGGATGACTACTTGTATCCCCCGGAGCCATGTTGTTTCTCACGTCCAGTAATTCTTCTGGTGAGGAAAGTCATCCACTTCCCAATACCTTCCTGAAGACATCCATCGGGGAGTCTGTTCTGTAGTTCAGCGCCTCCTTCAGGTCTCCTCTCATAGAGACAGGTATGACGTTTGCCCTTTATCCACTCCCCTTGGCAATGTCGCATTTTCCATCGTCGTGTCGGAACACCAGCGTGAGGTGGTGTGTCAGAGCTTGCCTCCCTGCACACATCGCCAGCACGCAAGGAGACGTGTCGGGACCATGAGACGTATATGGGTCAAGACACCATCATTACTATTCTGCTTATGTCCTCGCTAGATATTCCAATGCCTTCCAGAACCTCATCCCCCATTCCCCGTCCCTGGTGTTGGGTCCGCTGTGTCTTCCGCCCGCAGTGAAAGCACTTCTGAACTTGTGTGTGTGTGTGTGTGTGTGTGTGTGTGTGTGTGTGTGTGTGTGTTGGGGAGGAGGGAGGCACTATTGATTATAATGGGGGGAAATGTTATAGTCTGTATCTCCCCTGATCGCCCTCTCTGTCCACCTGGTTTCCCGAGTCTCTACATCTGCAGCAGGTCGACTTGATGTTGGTATTTACAGGTAGAACAGCCGTTCTGTGCAGGGATGGGTCTCTCTCTCTCTCTCTCTCTCTCTCTCTCTCTCTCTCTCTCTCTCTCTCTCTCTCTCTCTCTCTCTCTCTCTCTCTCTCTCTCTCAGGTGTCACGAACGCATTACGTTGGTTACAGCATAACACGAGTTAGGGCACTGGGAGGTCAGCTTGGGTCACGCCAGCCTTCCTGTAGAGTTAAAGAAGGGGATGTGAATGAAGAGACGAAAGAAGTGAAAGAAGCTGGTTGATGAAGTTCGGGTAACGGTACTGGAACTCATCTTCTTAGGGGTCTGGAACTCAACATCTTAGTGGTCTGGAACTCAGCTTCTTAGGGGTTTGAAACTCAACATCTTATTAGCTGGAATGCAGCATCTTAGGGGTCTGGAACTCAACATCTTAGTGGTCAGGAACTCAGCTTCTTAGGGGTCTGGAACTCAACATCTTAGTGGTCAGGAACTCAGCTTCTTAGGGGTCTGGAACTCAACATCTTAGTGGTCAGGAACTCAGCTTCTTAGGGGTCTGAAACTCAACATCTTAGTGGTCTGGAACTTACCTTCTTTGGGGTCTGGAACTCGACTTCATATTGGTCTGGAATACAACTTCTTAACGGTCTGGAATTCAAGTACAAAGGGGTCTGGAACGCAATGTCTGAGAGGCCTGGATACTCGAGATCCAGCTTTTTGTGGTCTCATTACCAGACTTTCTTTTTTAAGTGTTTATGTAAAGGTTTCCTTTGCCTGGAAAGCCAATTTGTTTTCACGCCTGAGTAGCACAGGCGAGGCATGTTAATTGTGCTGGAGCACGCAAGGCTCTTGAGTTCGAAGGTGCGACCCTCTCACACAACGAGACGACCCTCGTACACGACGGTACGACTCTTAGGTATGATGGCCTGGTCTTTGACTTGACCCCTCAATCGCCAGGTCAAAGGTTAAGAGCCAGGAAACCAAAGGAGCTCTTACCGTCGTGCTCAAGTGTCGTTTCGTCGTGCCTAGTGTCGTTACTGTCGTGCTCGAGGGGTCGTGCTGTCGTGTTCTCAAGGTTATGATAAGGCTCCAGCTTGGGTTGGCACGGGAGCTCCTTTGACGTGTGCACTCGTCGAAGGATGACCTTTTGCAGCTCACTGGGTCTCTCTCTCTCTCTCTCTCTCTCTCTCTCTCTCTCTCTCTCTCTCTCTCTCTCTCTCTCTCTCTCTCTCTCTCTCTGCAGCAGGTGTGTTCAGGCCTGTCCCCCTGAATGTCTCACTCTTTTTTTCTCAGTCACTTTGTGTCTTCAGTTATCTTTCTCAGCTCTCTCGTGTGCCTCATTCAGTGGTTCTTTGAGCACCCCCTCCTCTTCCCCCCCTCCATCCCCCCCCCCTCTCTCTCTCTCTCTCTCTCTCCTTGGTTGGGGATGAAGAGGGCCTTGAGGGGCTTCGGACCCCCCCTACCCCTTCCCCCACTCCCCCTTTCCCATTCTCCTCCCATTTCCTCAAGTTACCTATTTTCAGCAGTGGATCAGGTCTGCCAGTTTGGCCGAAGCGGTTGTGGTTGTTTGGGAGGTGGTTGTGTTTATGAGGAGGGTTAGGTTGTTAGTGTTTGTAGGGGGGGGGGGGTTCTTTTGACGGGTGTTGTATATAGAGAGGTTGTGTTGTGACTGTACGAAGTGTGGTGGTTGTGGAGTGCCTTTTTTTGAAGTTCAAGTGATGACGTAGGCACAGGTGGTTGGGTGGTTAGTTGCCAGGTGCTGTGTGATGACGTAGGCACAGGTGGTCGGGTAGTTAGTTGCCAGGGGCTGTGTGATGACGTAAGCACAGGTGCTTAAGTGATTGGCTCATTGTTACTGTGTCTGCCATCGTTAACGGAGGGACGATCGTGGTTGTTTGTTGTTCTGTTATTGGCTTTTGGTTGTGATATCCAACATTGGTTGTAGTAGGAAGATTAAGGGCGGATTATAGGTTGTATCCCACTGATCTCAGTCTCAAAACGACCGGCTGATCAATGAGTGATTAGTTATTTGATAAACGATTTGATTAATCTGTGAATAATTGGTTCATAAATGATAATTTTTTTCTCTCTCGTAAATGTTCTATTATTTCTGTGTGTCGCTTCTGATCTTGGTTTGCTGTGAAGGCCTCAGGAGGAGATAGCATGCAAGGGCTTCACCCAGGACCCACACACACACACACACACACACACACACACACACACACACACACACACACACACAGGGACGTACTCACATCAGCGAGCGAACTGTATCCATTGGACGCCGATAGACACCGTCTCCCTCTCACTTCCCTAAGCTCCCAGGGATGTTTTGACGTAGAAAAGATATGCATATATGATATAATATTCTTATAAAGGTCAATGCGATATAGAAAAGTGAGTTTGATCTATACAGGAGAGTAAAGTGAGAGTGTGTGGACACATCCGGTGTTCACAGAAGGACGAGCCGGGGAACAGTGTGTGGGGATAGAAATATATCTATAGGGTGGAGGAACCATACCCCCTTGTTGAACCAGAAGCCGCAGTGACGCACAGTGTGGTCCCGGAGCAAGAGTTGTGTGTGTGGGGGGGTGTGGTGTGCGCCAGGGTGGGATAACAGCATCCCAAGATGGTGGATATGATCCCAGAGCGTCCCAACGTGGCCATCATCCCAACCACACCATGCGATGGCGACACCCATCCGCTCCTGTAAGTACGAGAGGGTGATGTGGTGCGACCCCCGAGCACCACTGTACTACCCTCGAGCACCACTGTACGACCCCTGAGCACCACTGTACTACCCTCGAGCACCACTGTACGACCCTGAGCATCACTGTACGACCCTCGAGCCTCACTGTACGACCCTTGAACACCACTGTCCGACCGTAGAGCACCACTGTACGGCCCTTGAGCACCACTATACGACCCTCGAGCACCACTGTACGACCCTTAAGCATCACTGTACGACCCTCGAGCCCCACTGTACGACCCTAGCACCACTGTACGACCCTTGAGCACCACTGTACTACCCTTGAGCACCATTGTACGACCCTTGAGCACCTCTGTACTACCCTTTAGTACCGCTGTACGACCCTCGAGCACCACTGTACGACGCTTGAGCTCCATTGTACGACTTGAGCATCACTGTACGACGCTTGAGCACCATTGTACGCCCCTTGAGCACCACTGTACGATCTTCGAGAACGAGGGGACGACCCCTCGAGTATATGATCCTTGGCGTTTGACCTGACCCAGAGGGCCATCATACCCAAGGGTCGTACCGTCGTACTCAAGGGTCGTACCGTCGTGCTCAAGGGTCGTACCGTCGTACTCAAGGGTCGCACCGTCGTGCTCAAGGGTCGTACCGTCGTACTCAAGGGTCGTACCGTCGTGCTCAAGGGTCGTACCGTCCACCCCCACCCACCCTAGACCTTGACCTACATGAAGACAAAACCTTTATACTTTATTCCCATGTGTCCACACACACACACACACACACACACACACACACACACACACACACACACACACACCCTTAAAGGAACCGTCTTTCAAGTAGTTTATGTTAACGTCTTGAATGACAGAGAATTACATTGCTTCTGGATCAATGAAAGTTTGCTTTACTTCCTGCCGCTCTCATTGTCCCAGACGATGGAGATCAGAGATGAAGCAGGATTCAATAGCATTTTTCAGTAGTATTGCTAGTAATTCGTCTTTTGGAAGATGTGAACCTAATGGAGATAAATGGTGTTTTCATCTTCTAGCCTCCTCGTATAATGGGGTATGTTCCCATTATATGTATGTGTTTATATGTATAGTTCAAGATATGTTTTCATCTTCTGTCTTCCTCGTATCCCATTATATGTCTGTGTTTATATGTATAGTTCAAGGTATGTTTTCATCTTCTGTCTTCCTCGTATAATGGGCTATGTTCCCATTATATGTCTGTGTTTATATGTATAGTTCAAGGTATGTTTTCACAGTAATTTTAACCATATCGTCAAAGCCTCATGTTTACTTTGAGGGACGGGGTGTGGAGGCAGAGCCCCTTTGTCTGAACATTAAATTTCCTTTTGTTTCATTCGTGCGAGAATATCGTCAGTACAAAGCAGACTTTGAACCATACGAAACACTGTGTAGGAAGTCCATGTAAATATTGAAATTGGCAGACGTAATTGGAGGCCCCCGCCCCCGTGGCCAACGCGTCAGAATAACCAAAATAGGGTTAATTGGGGATTTAATTGGGGGATCTCATGCCCTCATTACCTATCGTGTGGACCCAAGATTATCCAGCTTTGAAAGACTAGATTACAGTCTGGTGCTTGTGTTGTGAGGTAGGGGGACAGGTTTCTGTGTGTTCTCTGATATCTGGGTATCTTATTTACGCCAGAAAGAAGAGGCATGTAGCCCGCGCGATAAGGTAAGTGAGTTGTTTAAGTTTAAACCATTGCTGTGGTAAGGCCAGTAACATTGCTGTGGTAAGGCATATTACATGTGTTCTGTGTTTGTTCACCTGTCGTTCACTGTGTGTGTGTGTGTGTGTGTGTGTGTGTGTGTGTGTGTGTTCAGTGAGGTGTTCATCGTGTACCCCCACCTGGGGTCTGCATGTCGGAGTACATTTCTCTCTTGGTGACCTTTGAAGAGATTGGTTTCTCTGGAAAACCTTTATCCGAATTTCGTCTGGTGCGCGCGCGCGTGCGTGCCTGTGTGTGTGTGTGTGTGTGTGTGTGTGTGTCTGTCTGTCTCTCTCTCTCTCTCTCTCTCTCTCTCTCTCTCTCTCTCTCTCTCTCTCTCTCTCTCTCTCTCTCTCTCTCTCTCTCTCTCTCTCTCTTCTGTCTGTCTGTCTGTCTTGGGAGTTCTCCATATTTACCTATGTTTACTCTCAGTATTCTGGGCTGCTGCTTCTGTTGTTGTTGTCAGGCGGTTTGTGTGTGTGTGTGGGGGGAGGGGGGTGGTAGTGATGGTGTGGGAGATTCGAGAACCCGCGGTCGATACCCGGTCTCCCAGACAGCCTCGGTAAGCCGATGCACATCGCGAATAATTCATCGCTTCAGCCTCACCGTGTTTACACGCATTTTCATGGCGGTTGAGTGCATGGGAGAGTGGCATGTGGGGAGTTGAGTGCATGGGAGAGTGGTATGTGGGGAGTTGAGTGCATGGGAGAGTGGTATGTGGGGAGTTGAATGCATGGGAGAGTGGCTTGTGGGGAGTTGAGTTTATGGGAGAGTGGCATGTGGGGAGTTGAGTGTATGGGAGAGTGGTATGTGGGGAGTTGAGTGTATGGGAGAGTGGTATGTGGGGAGTTGAGTGCATGGGAGAGTGGCATGTGGGGAATTGAATGAATGGAAGAATGGTATGTGGCTGTGTGTGCATGGGAGAGGGTGTGTATGTGTACCATATCAACACACAGTCTTCTGCTCCCTCCACCATCACTCTCTTTATTTACCACATAATCTCCCACACCCTCTCATTACTCACTCGGTCAGACCACCTCACACCTCATAGTGTCCTCATACACTTCATTTCCACCTTCCTCCTCCGCACATCGTCGCTGTCGCGTAATATGTAACGATATGACGAAAGCTAATCGAAGCCAAACGGCCACCTCGCCAGCGTTCAAAGAATTCCTGATTTTGGAATAATTTGCCAAGACAAAGGCGTGTCGCCATGATGCCACAGCTTGCAGTGTCTGGTGCATGGTTATACACCGTCATGAGGTGTGGATGGGCGTTCATCCTCGAAGGATAGGCTGATAAAGTGGTGGAAATGGAGCTTGACGGGAACGCGGGAGATTGAAGTCGCACCAGAATCCTGGCGACTCAGCAACATAGCGCACGATCCTCCCGGAGCACCACCGCCACGTGGAGGCACGGAGGGGATGGTGATCACCCTTGTGCCACATGGGGAGAGGGGCGATCTCTCCCGGTCCACGTCCGCCGTCAGGTGATTCCTTTCAGGGTATTGATTCACGTCAGGGAGGCTTGGGATTGGCCGGGGGTTAGGTTAGTTGGTGAGTGACGAGGGAGTGATATCCAGGTGTGTGTGTGTGTGTGTGTGTGTGTGTGTGTGTGTGTGTGTGTGTGTGTGTGTGTTCAATTGGTAATTAGACGGCGTGATATTATTGGCTTTCTCACCCCACCCACCAAACCATGGAAGGAGACCTTCCCTCCCCACTATGTTGTATGATGTCTCCTTCCCCCTTGTGGATATTGGCCCGTGTCTGGTGGGTATTGACCCATCGTCTCTTGTGGGTATTGACCCGTCGTCTCAGGTGGGTATTGACCCATCGTCTCTCGTGGATATTGACCCATCGTCTCTGGTGGATATTGACCCGTCGTCTCTGGTCTATCGACCCTCACGACAGCTCCCTTCCTCACTTCCCCACTCACTTGATACCAGACACCCGTAACCTCTCCAGCACCCCAGACTCTCTCTCTCTCTTGTCTCCCCCACCACCACCCCAGACCCACCGGTGTGGCTCCCTGTACCCACTCCTTTCACCCGCCGGCACCCATGTCCCTCCCCTCTCGCCTAAGCCCCTCACTTGTCACCCCAGTCTCACTTTTCACCCCACCAGTACCCCAGTTCCTCACCTGTCACCCCGCTTCTACCCCTGCCCCTCACCCAGCCCTTTTTACCCCCTGCTCCTCCTCACCTGCCATCTCACCACGTAATAGTCCCCTTCACCTGGCCTGACGGGCAGGTGCGGCTCTTCTCCTGGGTGTCCAGGTGACTGTTGGAACGACAGTGAACAGGGCACTACCTTACCTACGTACTTACGATGACGTATTGATCCTTTTTTTTTTTTTTGCCAGTAGAGCTGGTTGGTTTGTGTGTGTGTGTGTGTGTGTGTGTGTGTGTGTGTGTGTGTGTGTGTGCCCCCTGTCATTAGCCAGACCACGTAACACCCGGCAAGTCACTGCGTCACATATTTATATAACTCAGGGGTGACGTCCGTATCTTACCCTAAACCCCGCATGGCTGTGTTAGTAGGAGACCGACAGACAGAGAGGAAGTATTCGACATCATTGGATTTATTGGTATTTTTCTTCACCGTTGCTGTTGTAAGCCGTAGCAAGAAGCGGACCCACACATGGCCTGTCATTGTGTTAACCTCGCTCCCTCTCTCTCCCCCGGGAGCCGCGGCGCACTCCTCCTGTGTTGAGGTCTTCCAGGCTTCAGTGGGTTGGGTCCTCAGGGATTCACGAGGGTCGTCCTGGCTTCACGAGAGGTCGTTCCAACGCAAACACTATCTTGGCACACTGGCCAGCCGCCCCCCATCTGGAGAAGCCGCAGAAGCGATAACCACGCTCGCGTTGTGAAGGATCTTCGTCTTTTGTTTACTCTCACATCTCTGTACTGTTCGTCCCTGTATGTACCCCCGAGGGAAACCTTTGCTCTCACGATTTCTGTACCGCTGTATCCGTCTGTATCCATCCGTGTCCCTCCGCAGTGGTACGAAGCAAGGTTACAGTCCATGGGAGGCAGTGACATACTGGCAGGTACAGTAGGGTACAGTCGAGTTACTGACAGATACATTGAGGGTACAGAAAGGTACACGCGTTACATGATGAAAGTCATAGACTTCAACCCACGTCATAAGAATCACCTAAAGGTCTGCTCACGCCACCAACCAACCCACCCCTCCAGCATTATGCCCTCCCCCAGCTCGAAGCTTAAACTCCCCCCCCCCCCTCTCTCTCTCTCTCTCTCTCTCTCTCTCTCTCTCTCTCTCTCTCTCTCTCTCTCTCTCTCTCTCTCTCTCTCTCTCATGGCCCTGCCCTAAGCGTTATGCTCCCTCGGCCCGGGTTCCGTCCAAGGCTTCAGTACGTGTTTTTATTCCATTAAGACTTGGCTGCATCTCTAAGGCTTGACTCAGTACGTCAACTTGAGAACCCTCCATAATGTAACCCAGAAGCAGCCATCCCTTCGCGGGGTTTCACCAGGCGCCATCTTGAACCACTGGTGTTGTGTGTCTCACCAGGGCTGAGCCAGGCACGGGTCCCTGTGATTATCCAGCGCCCCTTTTATAGAGTCACCAGGACCCGGTACCGGACATATGCTGGTGAGCTCGGTGCCTAATGCACTTGGACCCAAAAGGGGTAGAAATGATTACCAAACTTTTCCGGCTTCTGTGGGTTCGAATTCCAGTGTTTTAAATGAATGGTCCGCGTCATAGAGGATAATGGTGTTGTTGGGGTACAATTCTACTCACGTGTTGTGACATTGTGTCATTTATTACATCCTTGGTCGAATGTAACATCAGAGACCTCCAGTAATAAGCATGTTGTACATTTGCTGATTGTATGAAAGAGTTTTGCGTCTATAGTTTTTGGATGTGGTCATGGGAAGGACTTAAGACAGAAGACCTGATGGTCTATGACGAGGTTATCTGCTGGAGGATAGTACATGGGAAGGACAGATAAGAAGAGACCTGATAATCTATGACGAGGTTATCTACTGGAGGACATTAATAGTATCCTATAATGCCAGTCAATATAGATGGAGACAATATAGTAAAACAGAAGTCCCCTCACCCCCCACCACTATAGATGGAGACAAAAGAGTACAGCAGAAGGTCCAATCCCCTCCCACCGCCATAGATGGAGACGGGATTAGTAAAGCATAAGGCTCCTCCACGCCCACCACGCCCACCGGCTTAATCAGGTGACAGGAAGAGAACGATGGAGAAACAGTCTGCAGCGTAGAAAGAATTAGCTGACACGGAAATGCTGTAGACAGTGATGCCGTGTACTCAGGGTAGGAGCGATTTTACACGTTCATCTGTGACGGGGGAAAACAAGTTGAAAGAGTTGCATATCGTCATTCTTGAACGCGCTGTCCATAGTGATGATTGAGTATGTGTTTTAACCATGTTTTGAGTGTATTGATAGAAGTGAATTTTGATAACTCTTAGGCTAAATTGGTAACAAGGAGAGAATGTCAAGGTTAGTATGACGTGTATGCCAGGCACATGAGAGAGAGAGAGAGAGAGAGAGAGAGAGAGAGAGAGAGAGAGAGAGAGAGAGAGAGAGAGAGAGAGAGAGAGACCTTCTCCATTAGGGAGACTCTTATGAATGACAATGGTATGGAACTCCACCCCGTCCCAGCCATCCCGCGGGAGGGGGGGGCAGCTAGCCAGGGACAGACTCGTTTCACACTCTCCTCGTTATATATACATATATATTTATGTTTTATTGTTCCCGTCTTGTGGAGTTATATGAGGGTAAGATTGCGTAGAGTAGTTGGAAGTAACTGTAGTGGTGTTTTGCGATGGCTGTAGTGGCTAGGATGTGGCGAGGAGTTTGTGCGTGTGTAGTGTGGGATAAGGGGTCAAGTCCGTGGGAGAAGGTACTTTCTAGTCAGGTGACCAATACCAGTGGTAGATGCATACCAGCTCCTGGCCGTCTCGTCGTAGACATACGGTCGACATCGCCATACAGTTGTCGTACGGCAACGCCCTTGTGCGAAGTGGTAGGAAGGCTGTTTTCGATGTTGCCTTGGCCTGGTTTCTGCACGTTTAGGAGAGCAGAGGTTTGAGGGGGCGAGAGAGATGGTCTTCATTAGGCTCTGTTCGTTAGTGGTGTTCGGTGCCGGTGACAAACTACAGACAACTATTGGGCTCGAACTCTTGTGCTACATTTAAGTATTTTGTATCACTGACTTGGATATGAGTTGTATCATTAATTTCAACACAGTCTTTTTTTTATCATATTAGTTGATAACTTAAGAAAAGAAATCTTTTGTGAACTTCTTTGGACTCTTAAAGGTTTGAAAAGTGGTGTTATCCAGCACAGAAGAATTTCTGATTACAGAGGATTCGTTTTGAATATGATTAGTGAGTACAGGCGCGAAAATCCATAAGGACCCGTTTCTTTGATCGTATATTGTTGTCTCTTATAAATCTGAAGAAAATGATGGCGGCAGTCGCCGAGGAGAACACCTCCGGAGCCGTAGGCATGTCTGGCAGTGCCGACTGGTAAGTTCTCGTAGGCCTACACTGGTCTCCATTTTCGGTTTGGAGACTGTGACTTCGTCCATAAATAATTTTCGGATGCTTGGGCTCGTCAGTTAATAAGTACGCAGTAAGGAGGAAGAGGGGTAACCTCACATGACTGCAAGATAACAAGGGGTCGGATGGGATGCGACGAGATGCTGTGGAGTTTGGATATTATTTAAGGATCCCATTTTAAAGCCTCGGTTTTCTCTCACAAGATGCCATCAAGAGAACGGATGGGTTTGTTGACATACAGCAGGCGATTATCGAGAACACTTGGCAGTGTCTTCGTTTAAGGTGGGGTTTTTAGGCTTTTCTTTTTGATTCACGAAGAGTTAGATGAGAATTGAAGGTATCGTAAAGTCTGTCTCATCTTTTAATAGGTATTTCGGGGAATTTCGTAGACGCGAACGTCCCTCGGCGGAGTTAATTCGATCGCTGTGTGAAAAAAAAAGATGGCACCTCGGAGCAAGTTGTTCAGTGGATCGTGTCGAAATATTGTTCTAGAAGTTAAGTTGCGACGATGCGACGCTTGAACACGACAATACGACGCTTGAACGCGACGTTTCGACGCTTGAACACGACGTTACGACGCCAGATCACGACGGTACGAGCCTGTGAACCACAACGGTACAAACCTTGATCCCTTACGACGGTCGACATTTGAGCTCAGCGTTACGACTATTAGTCACAAGGAGCCTGGCCTTTGACCTGACCCTTGAGGGGTCTGGTCAAAGGCCAGGGACCATCTTGTCATGCATGAATCGTAGCGTCGTGCTCATGGGAAGTCCCATGGGAATGGTTGACGTGAAAAGAAGGAGTGGTTGAAAAAGGACCCTGATAGGGTGGGAACAATAGGTTCTATGTGTTTTCCTAAGGCCGAATATACATTAAAGTATTTACTATTATCACTAATAGAAGTAAAGGGTTAATGTTAATGCTTTTCAAATCCAGAGTATATTTTCTTTAATCAAGTGATTTGTTATAAGTAACAGTGGTGCGTTGTATTTCAAGACAAAACCTAGGCATTGTCGAACAACCGAATGGCTGTAGGATTGCGACATTTAGAGATACATCGGTGTGATTTTACAGTGGAAATTAAAAGGTAATGTTAAGACCTAAGCCTGCTGATATACTTAATAGAAAAAGAAGCTGTAAAGTACCCATGTTGCTCTGTAGAGAGAGATCGAAATTTTCCCTCTTCACTTCAGAGCACAAGATTCAGCCCAGAAATGGCAGTCAAAATTCTCGAAAAACTCGTTTCTTTTAGTCACTTCCTGTTTTCTTAGATGTATTTCTTTGATACAGTAATTGTGCCCGTCTACTTCGTACACAGAGTGTCTGTATCTTTGTGTCTATTCAGTCTGTGTTTCAGGTTGTCAGATGCCGTGATCATATTCTCTTCTGTTCATTTTAGCTCATCACCCCCATCTCCTGTCATCTGATTCTGACTGCTCTACTGACACTACATTTTCGTCTAATAAATTATTTTTCCGCTACAGCCATCTGCTATTACACTGTCAGTGACAACCTATGTCTTTCTTGCTTCGCGTGAGGTTGTTGGAGGTCATTGGACGTGTGTTAAGAGAATCAGTTTGTAACTACCTGTTGTAATTACCTGTTTTTGCAGTAGGGATATGGTGTCGAAAAGCACTTAAAACAGTGTGGCAATCATTGGTGAAGCCCCTGTCAGTGTCGTGCAGTTTTGAGTCAGCATAATCGATATTATTAATGAAATAAAGTATTGCTTTTGTCTTGCTTGTAGACGTTGTTTGTGTCGTAATGTACAGTATTATCGTCAGTATTTTTTTATATATATACTTTTTTCTATAATTTGATATAGGAATTAACTCATGTATATATTCTCTTGCCTTTGTTTTGGCTGCTGTAGTCTTGGAGCATAAAGCTTCGTTGTCATAGGCATGTTCTCAACCCCACAGCAGTAGGCTAACCTGACATGAAACTTGAATGGATCACTTTGATAAGGGCCATAATCACAACAAGAGTGTATGTTGTGCTTTGTGAATTATCTTCACTTCTTGATTCTTGTGTTCAGGCATATTTGAGTGGTGGTTATGAATACCTTTATTGCCGTGATGACACTGACAATCGATCGGCCTTGTTAATGCCCTGCCATCAACCATATAATGGCATTTCACCACTTCGTGAAGGAATAAGTACCTGAATTGTGTAGAGTGTAGTTAACAGCCGTTACGGTACGTCATTCTTGTCATTAACAACGTGTTTTCCCATATGGTTTGGACTCAAATGCCATAATATTTCCCTGCGATAGTGTATGGTCTTAATCCTCTTGAAAACATGACGATAGTGTATGGTCTTAATTATCTTGAAAACGCGAAGAAAGAGCTAGTTATTACAATTGTTGATTATAACTTGGTGTTGACAGTTTCAACGACCTTGGCAGTCAATAGGCGGCTTAAAGGCAACTAACCAAGCAACCATTTAGACTCACAAACGTCATATATGCACTATGAGCATGTATGGTCATAGCATTATCTTGAGCATCTTAAGAAAGTATTTAAGATATTTCGATTATTGGTTGTAACTTAACGTTAAGGGCCTTAATGACTTCGGTTGTCGATGGGCTTGAAAACCCAATAGATCAACCACCCAGCTAAAATCTGGGCTCATTTGTAGCCTTAGATAAACGCTTGCACACGTCAACCCTTCTAGGGTGAACCCACCTGTCAAGTGACAGACGGAGATGGTTGCAAGAGGCTAGGATGCGAAACAGTTTTCATTGATGTGTTGTTCCCGTCAGAACAGAGAGCAAAATGTAAATTAAGTGCCAAATCATAGATGTTTTCAGGTACATGTAAAACTGATGTACAACATTAGTGAAACAATAAGATGGCCATTTAGGCATTGAATTTTGTGTTCACCAGAGACCAGCAGATCATGTCTTAAGTTTTAAGTCAGGGGTGTTGGGTTATAAATGACATGTCGATGTATTTCTCTCGTTCCTTATGTTGATTTTTAATGGTTATAACAGCTCCAGTTCTCAAATACTTTGTATGTCATTATTGATTTTAGCAGTGTTTTTCACCTGTTTTACAGGCTATGGGTACCTGCACTCTCATTTGCTTCAGGGCCTTCACTGTTATAGATTCAACTTTGTATTTGTGTAATATGTAAGGAATGAATACAGCTGTATGATTATATGAAGTTTTTTGATTCACTTACATCTTGTGTATTTTCAGGACTATGCCTAGTGATGCCCTGGATGACATTGAGCTTCGACATGTGCAATTATCCGTCGCCAACTCACGTTCCCTTAATGAAGATGGGTCTGCAGGTACACGGGAAACTGTGGACACAGAACATGGACCAATCACGGTGGCAGTCACAGGAGACACTTCCAAGCCAGTTATTCTCACATATCATGACCTCGGCCTCAATCATGTCACCAATTTTCAGGTATTGGCTTAGTTTTTGGTGTTATTTTCCTTCTGCATCCTCTGTATCCCTATTTTTAATGTGTTTTATGTAATTTTCACCTGTGAACACATATACTTCTCTGTATGAAGGAATACAGCTTTAGGGGCAACCTCTGTTTATACGAAAGAATACAGAGATTTCAAACAGTATAAGATCACTGGGTTCCTTTGAGGCTGTATGTGGTTGTGGAAGATGTCAGAAAGTCATAGATTAGTGTGATAAAAGTTGAAAGGTACATTGGTAATTCAAAGAAAAAAACTTGCAAACACTTTTGAATGTGTATCTTCCTGTCCAGTCATGACAAGCAGCTACATGAAAATGGCTGTGCTGATTTCATTGAATTTTGGCATTGTTTTGAACCCTCTTAAGGAGAGAATACATAAATTATTTTTCATTTAGATGCGTACTAGCAGATAGGAAGCCATTTTTGTGGTCAACATAAACAGACAATGCTAATTCTTGAAAGAATGGGGTTACCCCTTTACCAGATGCAGATATTACTTGTTATTTGTGTTGAATATGGCACAGATCAGTATGAAAATTTGACTTCAATGGTAGCTTCTTATCAGTGTAAGACATTAATAGTAAAGTTTTTTTTTTATGTAGATCATACTGCAGTAATTTTCATAATCCTTTGTTTGTAGATTAAGGAGTCCATCATGTCCTTTTAAATTGTCATATTTTTCTTTACCTTCTCTTTTAGTGTTCCAAACTTACTATTACATGCAGATACCACACCTTTATGCACAGTGCTGCCTTATTCGATTGGGTCAAATTCTCATCCATCCAGGCAGGTTCTTTTTTTGGGGACCTGGTTGCATTATGATGATTATAATGTCACTGTCTTATAAAATGGGAAGTAGTTGAATCCCACAGTTGGAGGAGTTAAGAATTATCGATTCTTAGATGCCTAAGTGTTATGTACATATCTACTGATTTCAAATCCTCTTTGCTTGTCTGTGAGTGTGGTAAAAAGTTATGATAGCAGGGTCCCAGGATGGCCCTCCTGTGACCCAGGATTCCTGTAATGGGTTGAATGGATTTTTCATTATAATCTAATAAGCTAGTACCTTTTAGCACTCATTTGCATAGTGGTATTGCATCCATCTGTTACAATACGAATAACAATTCAATTCCTGTTGATGGAAGAGTTAAGTAGTGGTTTTGTCTATGCCAGTTATGCACTGACTAAGTGTATATGATGATTTTCCTCTACCAGGTCATTTGGTTCACTGCACTGGTTACATTGCTGACATATTGGGATAAAACCTGATACGTATTTTATGTTATGATTTGATTAGATTTCGTCATTGGATATGATACATTACCATATTGCCAGTTTTAAGATGCTGAATTTTTTCCCATGTAGTATATAGAGCTTATAGCTTACGTATGATTCTGTTGATTCCAAAATAATTACACCATCTGGCTTTTGGATGCCTTTTGTGATATACAATACTTCTTATTTCTTTTATAAACAAGATTTAGTGATTGACATAGTTTTTCTGTTTCACTTTGATTTGAAATAAGAAATTTTTGATATACAGTAGTGAACATACAGTTAGACTATCTTCCTTTTATTTGATTCAGGAATCATGTCATTCTTCCCTCTAGTTGATTCAGGAATCGTGTCATATGACTACTGTTTAAGATATTTTTTGTGCTGATATTTGTAGTACTACATTTGTAATACATTGTTATATCCCTTTCAGGCATTCTTCCTATATCCAGAGATGAGGAATGTTGTTAACAATTTCTGCATTGTGCATGTCAATGCCCCAGGCCAGGAGGAAGGAGCACCAACACTTCCTGAAGGGTAAGTGGCGAGATATAATTGAAAGGATTTGGACTGTTATCCATCAGTGTTGTGGTTTGTGGTCTGTATAGTGAAATGATTGCAATGTGTTCTTCATGCTGAGTTTAGAGGAATGATGCTGAATGTGTAACAATTGTTAGTTGTGCTGAATAAACGAACTATGAAATTCAGATTTTCTGAATATAGAATCTGCCATGAATACTGTTAGCAATGTATTACTTTTTCTTTTATGTTAAGTGCAGAAGAGGTTATATGATGATCTAAGCATAATATTAGTCACAGTCATTGGCACTGGTAAACTGTGTAGCTTTTAATGTGTTGGAAATAACAAAGTCAAATTTGCTATTGAATGCTTATTAACTTACTACCTCACTGTATCATAATCCTCTTAGAAATGTTTGCTGGGAGGTTTGTCATTTGACATCAACAAGCACTGATCTTTTATGCCTCTGTGTTTTTGTGTCTGTGTGAGCTTTGCTCTTTTTTGCCACATTTGCTTAATCTATGTATACACATATTCATCTGATGCTACTTTTCATGCATTTAGCATTTAGATGAAAAAATTGCCTCTGCCTAGTTATTATCATACATATTCACCATTTCCCACGTCAGGGAGGTAGCGACGAGAATAGAGGACTGAGCCTAAGGGAGAAAATCCTCACTTGGCCCCCTTCTCTGTTCCTTCTTTTGGAAATGTTAAAACTGAGGGGAGGATTTCCAGCCTCCCCTTTTAGTTTCTTTTTACGACACACAGGGAATACATGGGAAGTATTCTTTCTCCCCTATCCCCAGGGATAAACTTCTGCATAGTTTTTTTTTTATTATACTTTGTCGCTGTCTCCCGCGTTTGCGAGGTAGCGCAAGGAAACAGACGAAAGAAATGGCCCAACCCCCCCATACACATGTATATACATACGTCCACACACGCAAATATACATACCTACACAGCTTTCCATGGTTTACCCCAGACGCTTCACATGCCTTGATTCAATCCACTGACAGCACGTCAACCCCGGTATACCACATCGCTCCAATTCACTCTATTCCTTGCCCTCCTTTCACCCTCCTGCATGTTCAGGCCCCGATCACACAAAATCTTTTTCACTCCATCTTTCCACCTCCAATTTGGTCTCCCTCTTCTCCTCGTTCCCTCCACCTCCGACACATATATCCTCTTGGTCAATCTTTCCTCACTCATTCTCTCATTCTGCATAGTATCAGCAAATATTCTCCTTATGACTTATGTAACTTTTCATGTAAATGAAGTTCTGCCTGAGTTATGCATACTGCTTGTAGGTGGGAATAGCCTTAGTATGCAACTTGTACAATCACCAGGATGAGAACATTGAAAACCTATTCTCTTGATTTAAATTTTCTGAGTTTTGAGCCAAGATATTTTGGTTTATGGTCATCCTTAACTTGATCTAACTCACTGCCTTTGGTTTTAGTTTCTTTGATGGCACATCCATTAAATGAAATTTAGAATATTTTTGATTTACTGTAACTTATCAGAAATCAGAAGACCTGTCCCCAGTTTATCTTTTCACAACAGAGTAGAAAAGGAAAACAAAATTACTTGTGATAGGATAATTTTATGAATGATAGGCTACAGTTTTTGGCCTCAACGTCCTCCTTTCTCCTTTCATTTTACAGTGTGTAATCCTCAAAAGTTTTAATGCTTTTGGTGTATTTCCATCAAAATTTTGACTTATACTTGGCATCTTTATTGCAGATATGTATATCCAACTATGGAAGAACTCTCAGAAACAGTTACATGTGTCAAGAACCATTTCCACATTCGGAGTTTTATTGGATTTGGAGTAGGGCTTGGAGCTAATGTTCTTGCACGTTATGCTACCAAGTACCCAGCTGATGTAAGTACTGAAGCTGTTAGGCATATAAAGAGAACTTAACAATCTGTCTCATAGTTAGAGGTCTGTTTTCCAGGCTTTACCTCACTGAAGTGGTGTGTAGCGATGCTGTTTATTATTATTATTATTATTAATGTTATTATTATTATTATTATTATTATTATTATTATTATTATTATTATAAACAGTTTTCAATTCTGGAACTCCACAGGTTGATGCTTTGGTCCTCGTGAATTGCTCATCCACTCAAGCAGGATGGATTGAATGGGGTTACCAGAAGCTGAACATTCGTCATCTCCGCTCTGGCACCATGACAGTTGGCACTGTTGACTATCTTTTATGGCACCACTTTGGTAAGTTTGAAAATGTTCATGGATATATATTATACTGCTGACTAAAGATACAAGCTTGTGTGAATTTTTTTTTTTCATGTTTAGATTTCCTTAATTGTGGTTGTACTTTGGTGATTCATACTAAGAATTATTGTTCATGGGTTTTCTTTATTTGTGTGAAGATCAGTATTTCTATGTAATAGAGCCTAAGGTATTGATGTTAATGGTTATCTCTTTATGTAATTGCCTATTTTAACTGTATTGGGAGGGAACTGTACTCTCATTGGGCCTCAAACACAATGCATGTATGAAGTTTCTTGTATAAACTATGTATTTTTTAGTGAGTCAGTAGTTCGCCGATGATACAGCTCTAGTGGCTGATTCAAGTGAGAAACTGCAGAAGGTGGTGACTAAGTTTGGAAAAGTGTGTGAAAGGAGAAAGTTCAGAGTAAATGTGAATAAGAGCAAGGTTATTAGGCTCAGTAGGGTTGAGGGACAAGTTAATTGGGATTTAAGTTTGAATAGAGAAAAATTGGAGGAAGTCAAGTGTTTTAGATATCTGGGAGTGGACTTAGCAGCAAATGGAACCATGGAAGTGGAAGTGAGTCACAGGGTGGGGGAGGGTATGAAGATTCTGGGAGAGATGAAGAATGTGTGGAAGGAGAGAACGTTATCTTGGAGAGCAAAAATGGGTATGTTTGAAGGAATAACAGTTCCAACAATGTTATATGGTTGTGAGGCATTGGCTATAGATAGGGTTGTACGGAGGAGGGTGGATATGTTGGAAATGAAATGTTTGAGGACAGTATGTGGTGTGAGGTGGTTTGATCAAGTAAGTAATGAAAGGGTAAGAGAGATGTGCAGAAATGAAAAGAGTGTGATTGAGAGAGCAGAAAAGGGTGTGCTGAAATGGTTTGGTCATATGGAGAGAATGAGTGATGAAAGATTTACAAAGAGGATATATATGTGTCAGAGGTGAAGGGAACAAGGAGACGCAGGAGACCAAATTGGAGGTGGAAGGATGGCGTGAAAAAGATATTGAGTGATCGGGGCCTGAACATACAGGAGGGTGAGAAGCATGCAAGGAATAGAGTGAATTGGAATGATGTGGTATACCAGGGTCGACCAGCTGTCAGTGGACTGAACCAGGGCACGTGTAACATCTTGGGTAAACCATGGATAGGGAGCTGTGGTTTCGGTGCATTACACATGACAGCTAAAGCCTGAGTGTGAACGAATGTGGCCTTTTTTGTCTGTTTTCCTGGCGCTACCTTGCTGAAGCAGGAAACAGTGATTAAGTATAAGAAATGAATAGATAGATTTTTAAATTTTTTTATGCAACATAAGGGAGAATATTTTACATTTGTGGAACCCCATCTCTTATACTTTCTTTTGTGTTGTGCTTATTTTTGTATGTATTTGTACTGCTCTATTACAGTGACCTCCCTTAGCCTATTACTTGTGCCCTTAGTGCTTTTAGTGTAGAAGAAATTTTGTACATTTCATGTAATGCGATTCTTCTTGCTTTGTACCATGGCTGAACAGTCATTTTTTATTTTAAAATAAAAGCCATTATTTACTTCATAAATCCATTCAGAAATATGTACATTTTTATATCTCTTTTTTTTTCCCCTTTCTGCCAGTGGATGATTCCAAAGCTTTTAGCCTTTCCCTGTAGATTACTTTCCTTACTTAAGATACAATCTTTGTTGCCCACATCTGCACTGTCTCCTTTATGTCATTGTTCCCCACAATTTTGATGGCCAAATTGGTGCTCTCATACTCTGTGTTGGGTATGATGTATGCTGTGAATCCTCTTCTAAACATCATCATGTCTGGGAATTTGAAGGTAGTTTTGTTGTTGATGAATAACTAATATATCTGTGCAAGAGGACTTTTCATGTAATGATCTGGGGTTAAACTTAGAATCGTGTTTACCCCAAATCCCTTTCACAGATCGATTCTTTCAGACCTTTTGATTTAACCCATCTTCATTACCTACATTTAGGTAGGTTGAACTTTATCAGTAACTATATCTGACTACAACTGGAGCTTGTGCATAGACCTCATTTAGAAGTTGCTTTTTTGTAATTCTCGAGACTCCTTACTTTTCCATCATATATAGGTATGATTTCAGTCCTTTTGGCAAGTTGCTTATGTATGTAAGGAAATCAATGGGCCATACCCTGAGCCATATGATACTTCACTGGTTACACTTCTTCACTCTGAGAGGGTACCTCTGATGTGCGTCCTTTGGTCTCTTTCTCTTAGAAGAGCTTTGACACCAAGACCATACCCTGTGGTATGCTGTTTATGATCCCAGTTCATTTTGAGAATGCTTTTCTTACATGTCCTTTGTAGGTTAGAAGAGCATTCTTGAAATAGGCTCAAGTTACTGTTATGCTACTAGGCTCAGTTTCAATCCTACCTCTCTTTTTGGTTTACATTAATGACTTGCCTGTTGGCCTAGAGACACTGTCACTGATTTGACCCCTCATCTCCATTGTATACTTGTTCCCTGACTTCTGGCTCCAATAGATTTTTTTTGGTTCTTGCACTCATTCTCATTAGATTTACCTGGCTTATGCCTCCTTGTGCAAGCACATCCCCTTCAGTGCTGTGGGATCAAGCTAATAATTACACTGTTATTAATTTGGTTTAAAATAGGAATGATCATTTCTTTATTATTATACTGTATAGTATTTTATTCAGAGGAATAATAGTCTTTTTCATAACATACTGCAGGGTAATGTTGATGTGTAGATATAAACGTTCCAACATTGTCAAATATGTACTTTGATGTGTAAAGTTACTTTCATGTGTATAGAGGATATGAAATGCATATCTGAAAGTCATATAGGTATTTGGGGAATAATTTCTTTGCTAAAGATATTTTTCATAGATTTTTTTAACTAAATTAATGTATGTTTAGTTGTTAATTGACATTTATGAAAAAAAATTAGAGTTTTTTATTTACTTTCTCTGACATTGGATTACTTCAGGTAAAATAGAGGAATGCAATCAGGATCTAGTCACTGTCTACCGGCAACACTTTGAGAAGGCCCTCAATGCCACCAACCTTGGCCTTCTTGTGGACTCTTATATTCGACGCAATGATTTGGGTATTGTGCGAGAACTTGACCCTAACAAAAAGAAGGTAAGCATTTATAACAATTTAGTTGACTGCCAGAGTAGATCAAAACAGATATTTTTCTTAAAGCACATAATGAGTGTCAAATGCTTATGAAAAGATATGTTGTTTAACTCCAGTTGCAAAGGAGGAACAGGAGGCTAGTAAGGAAAACACCAGTACACCAACCATTCCAAACCAAACTGGAAGCCAAGGCCAAAACAGCTCAATATTTTTGTTCAGATTGCTTCAGATATTATATGAAATATCTTCATAATTACATGAACAGATTCCACCATTACTAGAATGAAGTGTTTATGGATGGTAGCCATTCTTTAGATAATGTAGCCAGTTACAGTGTCTTGAGAGAGACTGGATTTAATTGTCAAAGTGAGGATAGCTAACAAAAACTGAGCATGCATAGCATGGTTGAATAAGTGAAAATGAAAGCATGTTTTCATAGTATTATGCCAGAGTCTTTCAAGGTTTACGAAATAAGTTCATCCAGCTTCAGAGCTGAAAGGGTATTTGTGATTCTCTGGTTGTTGCTGTAAAAGAAACATGGTATGACTCTTCAAATGACTGGTCTTGGTAATTAGTCTGATTCCATGGACTATGATCTGAAAGGATGTCACTAATCAAATGAGACTAAATGGGGTTAGCTCATAACCTGGAAGTGATCATCAAACCAGTGAGAAACACCAAACAAGAACACATGTCTTTGGTAAAAAGTTTGTAACAAGAAGTAAAATATATTCCAGAAAGATATGAAAATATATTGTACAGAGTTGTATGTGTTTTGCAGTTTTGTATTTGCAAAACTAGAATGAATTCTTTCTCTTGTAGGATGTTCGCATGATTCGATGCCAGGTGCTGAATATTACTGCCAACCTGTCTCCTCATATTGAGGACACTGTCACCTTCAATGGAAGACTTGACCCTACTTTGTCCACATGGATGAAGGTAAGGTGCTTCAGTTACATTGCTGATTGTCAGATGATTCTTAATTTTTTCAAACACTGAAAATTGTGAAAAAGGAAATTAGATGAAGGGATCAGATAGGACAATAGGATGAATCTTTGTTTATACATTGAGTGATTAACAAAAAGTAATGTCTTGTGAGATGTGTTGTATCATTTTAGCCCTAATTTCTGTTTTGTATTCCTAAGCAATATCAAAGAAAGACTTAGAGTTGTAATGCCTTCAGCTACCATTTTTAACCTTAGTGAAGGGCCTCTTCCTAAAGGTCAGTTCTTTATTTCTCAGATCCAGGACTGCGGACTGGTTATAGATGAAGCTCCTGGCAAAGTAGTGGAAGCTTTCCGACTCTTCCTCCAGGGGCAGGGCTATGGTAAGATTACTGTAATAAGATTGTTTTGTATCTTTGATATTACCTGATTTGATAAGACATTCTGAGATGGGCCTTAGATATGTGTTTAATTAAAGTTAAGAAACAGATGGTAAGCTACCCTTGAAGCCTGAGTGTGCAGTAAAAGGAGAGAAAGAGAGAGTATCACATGAAGAAAATGTTGTTCTTCATGATGTAATGAACCGTAATGAACCATAAGCTTTAAACTATTGGTCAGGTGATTCAGATTCTGTGCAATTTAAAGCCTGGTGATAAGTATGAAAATAAATATGAACCAGGGTATGTGAAGTGGCCAGGTAAACCATGGAAAAGTCTGTAGGACCTGGTTGCAGATAGGGAGCTTTAGGTTTGATGCATTACACATTACATGCATTACAACTAGAAAATAGATGTGAGTGAATGCAGCCTTTCATCATTTTCTTGGCGTTAATTCAGGAAACAGCAGTTAAGTCTGAAAAAAAATTGAAAATGTTTATTGAATGCTTGTTATCCATGTTTACTATATGTGGTACATATGCTGAGTTGCATTTTTAACCATGGAAAACTAGGGATCCCCATTTTCAAAAGTGCCAATCAAGGTGTTTATGTTTCCCGCCGCCACCCACAATGTATTACCAGGCAGTAGTTAGTTTTCCCTTTAGTGGTGCAGTACCTTCAATATGTTTTAAGAATATGTTTTACTCGCTCTCTGTTCTGTTTTGACAGTATGGCAAGATACTGTGAGATTCATATCTCATCAGTTGTAAGTCAGCTTATAAACATTACCAAGCTTCAGCCAGTGGTCTCTCACCATGGTTTGTGTGCTTTTTGGCTGTAGTTTCTTCCATTCAAAGTAAACATATGTGTTTCAGTAGCTGCCAAGACTAAGAAAGGTATTCAAGGGAACAAAAGATGAAAAGCTATTACTTTAGGCACAAAATTAGAAGTGCTTAGAAGGTTTGATGAAGGTGAGAAGCTTTTGGCTGTAAGGATCTCACTTACTCAGCTATGGCCATTGTTAAGCAAAGTAAATTGAAATAGAATTTTGTTCTTTTTCTACCAATTCATTAACTACTAAGACAGTGTGCAGGAGAAGGAGCAGTATGATTGAAAAATTGGAAAACTTACTAACTGCCTAGATGGAACAGAATCAGAGGAAAATACTGCTAACACCTGCAATTATCAAAGTGAAGGCAAAGTCACTGATACAACATTAACTGAATCAGATGATTTAGGGAATGACGTAGACATCCACAGTGCTCCTTCTCAGTAACCCTTACTCCATGCCACCACTACGTCAAAACCCCATAGCACATTTTGTGGTAAGTTTTCAGTAAATGATATCTGAATTGGTATATGTAAGGTTGTGGCTAGTATTTGTCAGGCATATATATTCCTTACTTCAGAGATACATGCTGAAAATTAAGGCTCAGGATTGCATTCACCTTTCACATAATGGTGTAAGTATGTGTGATCACATAATCATCCTTAGCACCTGAAGAAGGTGTGAAGAATATGTCTCAGTTTGTGGTTGTAGCTTGATGGTGACAGCCATAATGGCCATGACAGTTGATGGCTTAAGGCCTAAGCAGCCAACCCAACCATTGTATAACAACAGTTTTTAGAACAAAAAAGTTTTACAGGAACATAGCCCCATCATTACACAAGGGATGGCTTTGCAGTAATTTTTTTGCAGTAGAGTGTTAGTACTGTAATAAGGTGAACACAAATACAGCACTTGCATGATATCCCAAAATGTGTAGCAGTCAGAATGTTGGTTCAGGTTTGTTTTGATTTGCATATTACTTCAAATAGATAAGGAATTTCTTCATTATGTGACCTCTACAGCCTATCTTTGATAATAGTATTTTGATTTTCAGCAAGTTCATGATAATGATTTAGAAGGATAGATCCTTAATGATAGGTACTTTGAATTAACATTCACATAAATGACAACAGAAACTAACTCTATTCATAAAGAGATACACTTCTGTTTTTGTAATTGCCCTGAAGATACTGGAATAGTTAATTTATTATTTTGGTTTGTATCATATTTTGTTTTTTATCATTATACTACCCATCTTGTAGCATAGAGGTTTCACTACTTGCATGAGGATGGAAATAATGAACCTCTTTGAAGCAGGAAGATCCTCAATGAGACTGAACTCCTATCAGTATCTTAGCTATGATTTATACTCTCTGAAGGTCTTTCTCACTCATGGTGTAACCAGTTACAAGCAGAGTGCAGTAACACTTTTTTTTACAGTTGATGTATATATATTTATTTATGAATGATATTTTTTCTTTCCTTTCTTTTTTTCTTATGTTTTATACATTCATTTTTTAACATATTTTGTGTCTAAGAAATGCATTTTCTTTTGTAAAATGTATTTTTGTATAAAGTTTTTATGTACTCATCAAAGTGCATATATATATATATGGGGGCTGGAAATCTTCCCCTCTCTTTTTTTTTTCCAAAGGAAGGAACAGAGAAGGGGGCCGGGTGAGGATGTTTCCTCAAAGGCCCAGTCCTCTGTTCTTAACACTACCTCGCTGAGGCGGGAAATGGCGAATAGTATGAAAGAAAGAAAGAAAAGATATATATATTTCTGGCAGTTTTTGATCCTATGTTATCTGGTTTGGATATACTCAGTTTCTTTGGTTCAGCGGAATGTAGTGACTATTAACTGTGTATGTCTGTAATTGACAAGTTAGCAGTACAGCCTGTTTGTCTTTGATCTGCTACAAAAAGCTGGACAGCTGTTGACACTAGGATGATATATACAGACCTATCCTTGACCTGTTGTATTTCTCCTTCTTCAGCGTATAACAAACCATTCTCCTTTAGTTCTGACTTGTCCAGACTTAAAGAACCTTTATGATTTTCACTTCACAGAAGGCAATTTTCATTACGGTAAGCAGGTACTAGTTTTATTTTGGAAGATGGCTATCAGTAATTAAAAGAGGGAAGGAGTTTTGGTGGTTGGAGGTTAAACTTGGCTTTCTGTGCCTGAATTACATACATAGTACTTTGGTGTACCAGCATCCTAAGTCACTCATATCATGCCAGTTGACAATATACTTTTAGTCCCTGTAAGATATGGTAAACATTGATTATGATATCTTGAAAAGTGAAGGGCAGTGTTAATATTTTGTCACTTATTAGACATTATATGGTTGAGAAATGATATGATCGATAATAGTATCTAAGGTCCATCCCATCGGGGAGAAATAAAAAGAATATGTGTATATGTGTAATGTCATTATGTGCCACTTGCCCTGTCTGTAAACTCAGTGTGTGCTCTTTGTGGTATTTCACAGCTGGATATGGTTCAGATTTGTGAAAGGTTACTAAATGACCACCAAGCATGGATTAGTCTAGCATTGTCTTTTATCAATTTGTGGTAAATTTTCATGGAATAACATTACTCTCACCAGCATGTAAGGTGTATATTTTCTCGCACAACGAAAGTGATAATGTTACATTAATGTGCAAAATGATAGTTTCTGCCTCTTCATGCTTGACTTAAAGATCTTTGTTGTCAGATATTTTCTTCCACCTTCAGCAAAAAGTACAACTGATGCTGGTGTTGGTAAATTTCTCTTTTGTACTTGACACACAGCTATAGGCAACATGCAAGGTAACAGCAAATGTCACTCTGGGCATGGATCAAAATGTTATACAGAAGCCAGGTTGTCAAAATTAAATAGTCACACCATTCCCAGGAAAATAGCCTCAGACTTCAGCAAGCTAGAATTCAGACTGATTTTAGGTTAAACATAGCATACTTGTCTGAATATATACAGCCAATTGAGACTCATGGCTCTACAGTTAACTAATGGTAAGCCCCCCCTCCCCCCTCATTTTTCCCCCAAAATTTATGCCTCAGAAGCAGATTCCAGGTTAATTCCACATTTTCATCAGCTCATCAACTTTTACAAGTTGCAGTGTTGTTGGTCTTCTCAGGAACTCACTGTGGATATGTTTCAAAGGAGGATAGCATGGGAAGAGTCTAGTCGCTTCCTGATTTGCCTTATTAACAATGTTAATTGTTTGTTGAGTTTTAGCTGATTTTTATGATAGGAAAATGAATTTAGAATATCATCACCTGGGGATGATGTCATCATTGAAGACCATCTTGATTTCTTCATCATGACTTCCCACTCCTTAATTAACAAAGCCTCATCTTGCATGTACTTCTGTTGCTGAGTGAAGTACAAAATTAAGTATTCCTTATTCAGAACTGATATTTTTTTAGGATATATGGTAATCCTAAATATTTACTCTATGGATGTCTTGATGAATTCATAGAAATTATCATTCACATGGTCAGAGTAGAATTTGTTATTGCTTTTATGATGTCTACCTCCTTAGTTCATAGTTGAGAAGAATTAGATTTTTTTATGTTCCGTCTTCATATCTATACATGTTGATTTCTTTAGGATTACCATTCCACTGTATGTAATGTTAGCAGTTTGCCTTTTTATAGCTTAGTTTGTACTGAAAGCATAGGTCCTGTCTTATCTTGTGTATATTGTGTTTTCTCCACCAAAGACATTTGATTTCTGTCATGAGAGATTAATGTGTGCACTCTTGATTTGATCTGCCTGTCCATGTGTTGTGATTGTTTATGGATTATGTTTAGCATTTATGATGACAGCCATATTATTTTTCAGATCAGTACTGAACTTATAGATAAGTTGGCATTGTCAAGGCAACAATGAAAAAAGTAATAGCCATAAAAAGGTTTACATATACATATATTTGCGCAAGTGAATGTGGTCTTATTAGTTACTTGTAACATTGTGTTTATAGAGGAAACGTTGCACATTCTTGCATTTCTGTTGATCTCTGAATAATTTTTTTGGTTATTCTTTGAGGAAGATCAGTTGATAGTTGCATACTTTCCAGACCAGAAGGAAACACAAGTGAATCTATTCTCAGAGCTTGAGTAATGCTAATGACCATGATTGTGAGCTTACATTTGTCATATGTTAGCATGGATAGTCATTGAATTTTGAATGGACCTTGGATAGTTTGCCTTATTTCAAAGACTTTTAATTGGGAGAATTTATTTCTTGTTTGTATAATTGCCAGTCTCTTGGTTAGCAGGATTTTAGCCTGAATGCATAACTAGGACCTTTCTTTGAGGCTTAAATACCTAAAAGATATTCATCAGAGGGTCGAGGGTAATATGGCTAAAAGTGCCTTCGGTAAATATACAACAGGCTTGCCATTCTATTGTCCATGTGATTTGAATAAAACCATACCGGCAGGTGCTGCCCTTCATCTCGTATGTCCACAGAAGGGCATACATGAATTGCTTACTTATATTTTTTTTCCATTGGGTGGAAAAGCCTTGGTAGGCTCTGTGAATGGAATCTTATGGGAATAGAAAAATGTCTTGATGATCACAAAGAGCATCCTAAGGCTTGTTTTCATTGTTATTTAATTCATAAGTAGGATTAGTTTAGAAAGATGTTCTTTCTAGGAGGAAGTATTGTTGAGTGGTTTGTTTTTGGTAAAGTCACACGGTAAGTTATAAGCCAGAAGGGCAAGAATTACAGGAGTTTAACAGTAATTTGGATTAATTTTGCTGTAGATTTGATGCTTAGCAAGATGACCTGATGAATTTCTGTATTAATCAGAGTTTGAATATTGTCATATATACAAAGGAATGCAAACAGCAACAGACCATTGGGTCCTTTCAAGGCTGTTTATGATAGCAGAAGATATCAGAAACTCACAGAGTAGTGTGGTAAAAGTGAGAAGGTAAACATATAATTCAAGGAGAATAACCTTCAATTTGTCATTTTTATTGTAGAGGACCAAATGATGAAAGTTATGGTCTTGAAGTGAAGTATTTATCAAGCCTGTTCTTAAACATATTTATAGTACTGCTTTCAACCACTCTGCTTGACCAATCATTCCATATGTTAAAAATTCTGTTGCAGAAATAGTATTCTGCTGCATGCAAGGTAAATCATTTGTTCACAAGTTTGTATCTATTACTTTGGGTAAAATCAGACAAATTGAGTCTTATGTAACTTAATAGATAATGAAATTATCAAAGCCTTTGATCATTTTGAATATTTGTGTTAGATCCCCCTTTAACCTTCTTTTTTTGGAGGTAAATAGATTCAAGTCGTTTACTCTCATCTCTTAAAATTTGTTTCTCAGTTGAGAATCATCTTGGTAACTTTTTTTCTTTTTTAGGGTGACCAAAACTGAATACAATATTCAAAACGTAAATTGAAAAGCTCTACTTATGAAACCAAGAATTTTGTTCACTCTTTTCACTGCTTTTGTGCACTGCTTACTTGGTTTTAAGTTACCAGAGATTATTACACACCCATGTCTTTTTCTTCACTTACCATTTACAGTTCAACAGAATTCTTGCTATATCTTGCCTTTTCGTTATTACTACCAGTATGGAAAACTTTGCACTTATCGATGTTAAAATTCATTTGCCACTTATGAGCCTAGTTCATCAGTGTGTTTGTGTCACTTTAAAGCTGTAGATGTTCAAGTTCATTTGTAGATCTATTCCCCGGCTTTGTATCATCAGCAGATATCATGCAATGCAGCCCATGATTAATATCATTGATATATATGAGGGTGAGGACCTGTCTCAAGACTGATCTTTGTGGCTCTCCACTTGTTACGTCTAACCATTCTGAGGCTTGACCATTAATTATTGCTCTTTGTTTTTGGCCAGTTAACCAATATCCTACTCACTGAAGTGCAACCCCATCAATGCCATATGAAAATATTTGCTCGTAATCTTTGATGCAGAACCTTATTGAAAGCTTTACTTTTGTCATACATATTTATTATAAAAGAAATCAAGCAGATTTGTCAGACATCAGCAGTTTTGTTGAAAACCTAGCTAAGAATTGTTTATAGAGTGGTGGTCTTCTAAATGGTTTACAAATCTGTCTCGAATGATGGTTTCCATGTGTATTCCAATTATGGATGTTAAGCTAATAGGACAATGATTTCCGTATAGTTAATTTTTTTTTTTTTTTTTTTTTTTTTTTTTTTTTATACTTTGTCGCTGTCTCCCGCGTTTGCGAGGTAGCGCAAGGAAACAGACGAAAGAAAAGGCCCCCCCCCCCCCCCCATACACATGTACATACACACGTCCACACACGCAAATATACATACCTACACAGCTTTCCATGGTTTACCCCAGACGCTTCACATGCCTTGATTCAATCCACTGACAGCACGTCAACCCCTGTATACCACATGACTCCAATTCACTCTATTCCTTGCCCTCCTTTCACCCTCCTGCATGTTCAGGCCCCGATCACACAAAATCTTTTTCACTCCATCTTTCCACCTCCAATTTGGTCTCCCTCTTCTCCTCGTTCCCTCCACCTCCGACACATATATCCTCTTGGTCAATCTCTCCTCACTCATTCTCTCCATGTGCCCAAACCATTTCAAAACACCCTCTTCTGCTCTCTCAACCACGCTCTTTTTATTTCCACACATCTCTCTTACCCTTACGTTACTTACTCGATCAAACCACCTCACACCACACATTGTCCTCAAACATCTCATTTCCAGCACATCCATCCTCCTGCGCACATCTCTATCCATAGCCCACGCCTCGCAACCATACAACATTGTTGGAACCACTATTCCCTCAAACATACCCATTTTCGCTTTCCGAGATAATGTTCTCGACTTCCACACATTTTTCAAGGCTCCCAAAATTTTCGCCCCCTCCCCCACCCTATGATCCACTTCCGCTTCCATGGTTCCATCCGCTGACAGATCCACTCCCAGATATCTAAAACACTTCACTTCCTCCAGTTCTTCTCCATTCAAACTCACCTCCCAATTGACTTGACCCTCACCCCTACTGTACCTAATAACCTTGCTCTTATTCACATTTACTCTCAACTTTCTTCTTCCACACACTTTACCAAACTCAGTCACCAGCTTCTGCAGTTTCTCACATGAATCAGCCACCAGCGCTGTATCATCAGCGAACAACAACTGACTCACTTCCCAAGCTCTCTCATCCCCAACAGACTTCATACTTGCCCCTCTTTCCAGGACTCTTGCATTTACCTCCCTTACAACCCCATCCATAAACAAATTAAACAACCATGGAGACATCACACACCCCTGCCGCAAACCTACATTCACTGAGAACCAATCACTTTCCTCTCTTCCTACACGTACACATGCCTTACATCCTCGATAAAAACTTTTCACTGCTTCTAACAACTTGCCTCCCACACCATATATTCTTAATACCTTCCACAGAGCATCTCTATCAACTCTATCATATGCCTTCTCCAGATCCATAAATGCTACATACAAATCCATTTGCTTTTCTAAGTATTTCTCACATACATTCTTCAAAGCAAACACCTGATCCACACATCCTCTACCACTTCTGAAACCGCACTGCTCTTCCCCAATCTGATGCTCTGTACATGCCTTCACCCTCTCGATCAATACCCTCCCATATAATTTACCAGGAATACTCAACAAACTTATACCTCTGTAATTTGAGCACTCACTCTTATCCCCTTTGCCTTTGTACAATGGCACTATGCACGCATTCCGCCAATCCTCAGACACCTCACCATGAGTCATACATACATTAAATAACCTTACCAACCAGTCAACAATACAGTCACCCCCTTTTTTAATAAGTTCCACTGCAATACCATCCAAACCTGCTGCCTTGCCGGCTTTCATCTTCCGCAAAGCTTTTACTACCTCTTCTCTGTTTACCAAATCATTTTCCCTAACCCTCTCACTTTGCACACCACCTCGACCAAAACACCCTATATCTGCCACTCTGTCATCAGACACATTCAACAAACCTTCAAAATACTCATTCCATCTCCTTCTCACATCACCGCTACTTGTTATCACCTCCCCATTTGCGCCCTTCACTGAAGTTCCCATTTGCTCCCTTGTCTTACGCACCCTATTTACCTCCTTCCAGAACATCTTTTTATTCTCCCTAAAATTTACTGATAGACTCTCACCCCAACTCTCATTTGCCCTTTTTTTCACCTCTTGCACCTTTCTCTTGACCTCCTGTCTCTTTCTTTTATACTTCTCCCACTCAATTGCATTTTTTCCCTGCAAAAATCGTCCAAATGCCTCTCTCTTCTCTTTCACTAATACTCTTACTTCTTCATCCCACCACTCACTACCCTTTCTAAACAGCCCACCTCCCACTCTTCTCATGCCACAAGCATCTTTTGCGCAATCCATCACTGATTCCCTAAATACATCCCATTCCTCCCCCACTCCCCTTACTTCCATTGTTCTCACCTTTTTCCATTCTGTACACAGTCTCTCCTGGTACTTCCCCACACAGGTCTCCTTCCCAAGCTCACTTACTCTCACCACCTTCTTCACCCCAACATTCACTCCTCTTTTCTGAAAACCCATACTAATCTTCACCTTAGCCTCCACAAGATAATGATCAGACATCCCTCCAGTTGCACCTCTCAGCACATTAACATCCAAAAGTCTCTCTTTCGCGCGCCTGTCAATTAACACGTAATCCAATAACGCTCTCTGGCCATCTCTCCTACTTACATAAGTATACTTATGTATATCTCGCTTTTTAAACCAGGTATTCCCAATCATCAGTCCTTTTTCAGCACATAAATCTACAAGCTCTTCACCATTTCCATTTACAACACTGAACACCCCATGCATACCAATTATTCCCTCAACTGCCACATTACTCACCTTTGCATTCAAATCACCCATCACTATAACCCGGTCTCGTGCATCAAAACCGCTAACACACTCATTTAGCTGCTCCCAAAACACTTGCCTCTCATGATCTTTCTTCTCATGCCCAGGTGCATATGCACCAATAATCACCCACCTCTCTCCATCAACTTTCAGTTTTACCCATATTAATCGAGAATTTATTTTCTTGCATTCTATCACATACTCCCACAACTCCTGTTAATTAGTTAATTATTACCTTTTTTGAATATCGATGTTACATTCATCTGGAACTTTTTCTGTAGCAAGTGACTTACTGAAAAGGGGCAGTCAAGGACTTAACTATCTCATATTTCATCTCTTTCATTGTTCTTGGATGAAACTTATTAAGGCCTGCTGGATTATTTATTTTCATTCCGTTTATTGTTGAAAGTATGTCCTTGGCTTTTATGTCAGTTTGTTGTAGAACACTCCTCTTTCTAATCAATGAAACTGGATTTGGGACATGAGTTGTGTCTTCGATTGTAAATACAGATGCAAAAGTGCTATTTAATAATTTTGCCATAGCTTTGTTGTTTTGAACCACGGCACCGTGTTCCGTAATTGATGGACCTATTGATTAGGTAATGACTCTTGGTTATAACATAAATATAAAACTTTATAGGGTTTCTTTTGCTACTTTCAACAATATACACTTGATATTGTCATTTTGGTAGGCAGCCAATGACCAGGGAGGGTTAGTAACATCTGCTTAGTGAGACAGCACTTTAGTGACTGTCAAGTTGTACTCCTCTGACCTAAGTAGCTCTTTTCTTTCTGTTTCAGTAACATTTCAACTACTGGCATTCTGTCCACAAACATACAAAATCTCCTTGTCATACATAACACTTAACATTTCACTCACACTGCTCATTCTTCTTAGCTCTAGATTTTCCTGCAGTGAGCACTATATGCTAGCCCTTCGTTTTGGTAAAATGGTAGGAGCAGCATATAAAAGTAGTAGGTAGGAACATATAGGCAGGAGCATTAGACAGAAGCAGTCATTAGGACCATTGGGTAGGAACCTTTGCAAACACTGCACTAGACTTGCCCTCTGCCAGCGACCTGTTAAGGGTGAGGCAATAGAGGCTAAGAAGCGGCACTGGAGTTCTTTAGTTATGGAGAGACTGGTGCTTTGGCCACACCTTTAAGGGAGTTCTAATTGGAACAGGTGTCAGAGATATAGATAGAGATATAATTCTTCTACCTTCCTTGCAAATTTGCATACAGTACTTTATCATGTTGGTTATTGGATTCTGTGAGTTTCTTATGATCTACTTTCTTAGACAATAGGCTCTTTTTTGTTTCACTTTTCCACCCCCTTGGTTTTGTTTTAGAAATAGACCATCTTCTACTCATTGGCACTTATGTTCCCTCTGCTGCTTTGAAGGTGTTTCTGAAGCTTTTCCAAGCTACATTCCTGTCATTTTCATTGACTATATCATCCCAGGTTTGCCTATCAAGAACAGTGTGAAGATTTTCAAAACTTGTACATTAAAATTTTTTTTTTTTTTTTTTAAGTGTCATTTTGACCATTACATGTAGTGTTGGAAGTGACCTCAAAAGCAATTTGTTGGTGATCACTTGTACCAAACTTTTCTCCAATATCAACATCATTGATGAGATCTTCATTTGTAGTAAGAACTAAATCAAATATATTTTTGGTACTGGTAGGTTTCTCTACTAATTGGATAAGGACACTGTCAAGTGAATTTAGGTAGAGTCCAAGCTGAGAGCTATTGGAAAGGGATTTTTCCCAATTTGATACTGGTATGTTAAAATCTCCTGCTATGGTAGAATCTAGTTCATTACAAATTTCTACTATATGATCTTAAAACCTTTCATCTACCTCTGATGTTTGTACAGGGGGCTTGTAAACTAGTCTACTGCCATTAATCTTATGTCTACTTCTGATGTCTGTACAGGGGGACCTATAAACTAGTCCTACTGTTATTTTCTTACATAGTTTATCTTTAATTTTTGGGAAAAGAAGTCAACATTCCCAATGGCTCCAACAGTTTTACTGGATTTAAATGGGTTTTTACAAAGAGAACACTACTGCCTACTTGGTTTGCCTTGTCCCTATTAGATAGAGTGTGCTATTCTAAGTATGCTGAAATGTTGCCATTTCAGACTGTAAGGGGAGAAGAGTAGGTTGATCTAAATGTCTATTTATATCTGGAACTCCCTCAAGGGGGTGGCTGCAGCACTAGAGTAGGTTGAGTGAATCTTAATTTTCAACTGAAATTGGTAACATTTACAGGGTCACTGTTTTAGCTGTTTTGCGATAAAACATTTCATTTTGTTTGCAAGTAATGTATGGTGCGCAGCTGATACCACTAGTTTTAGCACATTGTTCGTATGAATAACATTGTTCCTTAGTGTGTTCATTTCTAGTTGAAAAAAGTTAAATTCATTACCCTCTCAGTCATTTAGACACTGGCAATCTGAGCCAATGCTTCTCCCTTCAGTTCTTTGATCAACATTGATCTGTTGTGTAGACTTATCTGACCTTACTTTGATCATTTCCTTGCTGAACTAACACTTTTTTTATTAGTATTTTGCCATCATAGGTTTATTTCAGCACAAAAATGGACTTGAAAATTTGAGAAGTTATGAAATCACATGAACCATTGCCTTTTTTGGAGGCTGTAGCCCCAGACTAAGGGGCGAGGTCCAACCCACATTGTTCCATAAGCATTAGGCATTGCTGAACGCATTACACATGTTGCAGTTTTGGCCATTTGACCAAAACATTAATGTAAATTGATAAATCTGTTATGTGTAATTATATATGAAGGAGAAGTTATGGTAGTATGATTAAAGGGGTTGATGTGAGAAGAAGACCAACAGTGGTATGGGGAAACAGAGTGGAAAATTACTGGAGGGAGAGATATGGTAGAAGAATTCGAGGAATGGAGGACAAGAATAAGAGGAGACTCTTTTGTTGTCGACACCCCTTTGATGGGAGTTCCCAGAGGGAGTTGGCATCTGACATATTGATGGATATACGTAGATATGTGAAGACATCAGCACATAAGAGATCTTTTATTGAATGTGGGTCATGAGGCCTCTCCCACATTGTTCCTTCCCATCTCCTTAGGGAAATTAAGTATTATCTTCATCATTGTCTTATGGCCATATAAGTTATGTTAGCTCATTTATTTCTACATATCCTTTACCTTTATTTGTGCGTCTTTCGTAGGTAGCAACGAGTCATTATAAGGGTCTCACTCCCCAGTTTATCTCATGTTTTTCTGTTGCAAAATATGGACAACATCTAGAAGTCCCAGATATGTTTTAGGACATCTTGTGTAATTCAGTTGTATATTGGTAGTGGCTTGTAAGCTGTTTCCTGGGAAAATTAGCTTAATATTTGCAGAATCTTTTGGAAACCATTTTGCTTCTTCGTGTATCTTTATGTTGCAGCATTACGTATCCAGTTGTAGGGTTTGAAGCATTTGCCAGAGTCTCCTGTTTGATGGTTTAAGTTTCATACTCAACGGGCATTTGCCACCACCTTTTCATTAATTTGTATGTGTCTTGAATCCTTTGAGTGTATATTAATTCATACTAGAGACATGTCTCTGAAAAATTCCGTCTTATTATAGTCTCTCATCCCCTCTTCTGAAGAGAAGGATATATAATTTTTGTTAATGTTCATTTAGTGCTTGAACCTTACTGTATGCTTATTTTTGTATCTACAAGTTTATATTTGGTTTTAGAAATAACTAACAAGTATACCACAATGCAGCTTGATAAGAGATGTTTTCCTGGATGTTGTACAGTCTGCTCTGTATTCTGTGTTACAAATTCCAATTTATAGTAGTAGTGGTGTTTTATAAAAGATTATCTTACAGGACTGAAGAAGGTTTAAGGTGCTATGGATTCAAGTGTCACCAATTATTCACTTAGATCATGTGTGTCATAGTAAAGGAGTTGGTTTTCTTTAGAGGAATGGATTTTTTTTAATGTTTCAATTGGCTTTAGATGTTCATTGCAGAATCTAAGTTTCAGTAGGCATTAGGAATTTCACAAAAGAACAGATATTTGAATTGTTTCTTTCCTCAGAAAATTACTCCAGACTGTGGCAAAAGTCACTTTTCTGTGTCATAATAAATGATCCATAAACCCTGTCAATCCTTACTCTGCTTGCAAAAGCATATTTTTGAACATTGGGTTTTATTAGTATCTAAAAAAATACTTTCCCACCTTCTATGAGTTATGTTTTATATATATATGGATGTTGAAACTATTAGAAATAATGATAATGCTGTACAGAATAGGAGACTCTTTTGATTGATAGAAAATTATTATAAATGTAAAGCCCGTTGATGGTAAACAAAGCTTTCCCCCGACCCCAAGCGGTGAGTGGGTCCCGGCGATCCTCAGCAGTGTCGATTGGAGAAGGTAAATCGTGTTGAACGCATCACCCATCATCAAAAACAAGCTTTGTGTAAGTTTTAAGTTAATTTCGGGCAGCATATGAACTAACCATACATGTCATGCTGCCACATTCAGATTGTTAACATAGCCGTTTAGTAAATGGTTTCCCCCCAATGAAGCGCCTTTGATGTTTGTTTTAGCATTTGTATTGTTTAAAGGGAACTCTGCCACAGGAGATGCTGCTGCCAGTATCGTAAGAGATACTAAGAATAGATATCAATTAAATGAATTTTTATAATATATTTGCCTTGATAAAGCACTGGTAAATATATTTAGTTCATGTTATATTTCATTTTAATTTAACTTCATTACAATTGTTTTATAAGAATGGGCCTGTGGTGTAATTTATTCTTAATTTCATTTTGCCATATGAACCTAGAAGTTTTGAACATTTAAAGTATTATATATATTGAGACTGGCAAGTGTATTTGAATCATGTTCCTCAGCATGTAGGATATGATTAGTGGTTGATTTCCTTCCTTTGTTGCTCTACGGTATAATTATGTTTATCATCACTCTTACTTATTTTGACTTAGCTTCTCCCTCCCTCCCAGTCATTCAGGATTATTATTGTTTTTGATGTTGACTAATTTCTGGCAAAATGCACTTCATCAACTCATCATAACCATTCAATGCCTAATACATCTCTCTTTGTCTAATACACTTGTAAGTAGTGAAATCTTGCCTGGCACTGGTGTTAAGTAAGAGCTTTCTGAGTTACTAAGACTTTGCTTGACTTAGAACTAAGTCATTTTAACCTTGCCTGACTTAATATTAATCACTAATACCTTTGCTTGACTAAAAGGATATAAGGTAATGAATTCATTTTTGCATGTCAGAGAATCATGTTATGCATAATGTATTTGGATGATATCAGACAAAAATTTCTTTTTTCTTGAAGCTGCATAACTTACTATCATTTCTTCTCATTCTCTTTCAGCATATGCTCTTTATTCTATTCACTGATTTTATTAGCCATGCAAAGAGAATGGTAATATATTTACTTGGTAGATATTTGCCCAAAGTCAGAAGCTCAATATACTACTTGTTGCTATTGGTACCATATTGGCTGGAAACTGTAACATGAAGCCTATAGGAGAATGGTACATATTCTAACTTGGTATACATGAGTAGGGTGAATATTAACTGGAAATCAAAAGCAAAGTGGTCCTTGTGGCTTCTTGCCACCATTTTGGCTGGAAACTGTACTATTAAGCTTATCTGGTCATTCAAGATAAAAAGGAGAAGTTTTTAATATAGCGTTTTAAGATGCGGCATTTACTTAAGGAACACTTTTATGCTGTTTTATTTCTTAAACATATACAAACCTTTAAACCTTATCTCTGATGTATTATGCGCAGGTGCATAGAAAAGAAAACTAGCGGATTAATTTATTTTTAAAGAGTAGATCATAGTATCAGTCTCATAAGTTATCGAAGATACCTGTATGATTACAGGTTTTAAAGAATATATGACTAACATTTCTTAAAGAGACTTCAAGGATAATTTGAAGAAAGTTTATTATTCTTTTAGTCATTAAGATGGAAGATGTGCATGTAGTTCAGCATATCCTCTTAAAGCCAGACTTGCCTATGCCAGTATTATAGTGATGCAGAAAAGGTTCTCTAGTGATATTATCTTTCTTACTCCTTAGATTTTATTTTGATAACATTTCTGAAAAATGAAAATATGTATACCTTTCACAAAGGAACTGAAAAAAGATGAAATTGGCTCTATGCATAATAAAATTTCTTAAATTTCTGTCAATATAACCTACAAAGTTGAATTTTTAAGATATGCAGGTTGTAATTAGTATTTGTACTGTATGAGGAGGGAGCTTTACACTCATGGGGACCCTGTCTTTATGTTCCAGTGTGAAGTGACACTTACTGTTGTCAGTTCATATTGCTCATAAAATTTTTAAACTAACTAGCTTAATGTTTGGATGAGATCATCAGATCATTAGATCATTATTATATTTCTTGTGGGAAGCTGTTTCACATATATATAGGGGTTTTATGTGCCCAAATTGAATACTGCTCACTCGTCTGGGACAGTTCACCCTCCACCTCTCTATTGATTAGAATGGAATCAAAAGTCTTCGAACCTGTTAATTCTCTTGTGGTCACCTCTCTTCAACTTTCCTTTTCCATACATCTTTATGTTGCTGCTGTCTGTGAGTATTATTTTCACCACTTTCCTCATGACCTGTCTACATATGTCCCCATGTCCAAGGTTTGGACCCATGGCATGTGTTTGGCTGCTTTTTCCCACAACTTTTGCGTGGAGACCAGCCACTCGAGGATTGGCTGTTATGATACCTCCTTCTCTCGTTTATCATCTACCTTGCTACACAGGAAATGGTGAACCAATGGTATCACTTTTCAAAAGAAGAAACGAAGTAAGGAACCAAGTGAGGATAATTCCTTTAAGGTCCATTCTTTCGTTCTTGATGCCTCCCCACTGATGTGGGAAACAAGGAGCAAGTATAAAAAAGAAAGATATGTATTTTGTTCAGTGCTCGTTAGGTCAGTTTGATATGTATTTGTATTGTCATTGTGTTTCCTGGAAGATAGAGAAATCTCTCTCTGTAGGTTGTTGAAGTGTGAAGGAGAGAGTTTGTTATTTCTACTTGTTGGTTGGTGGTTAGTTGCAGAGTGCTTTGGATGAGCGTGGTACAACTATTGTTGGTGCATTGAATCGGATGCTGAGTATATCAAGGTGAGATTGTATTTGAAGTGCTTCATTTTGATATGCATGTGTTAAATTTTTATATTAGAATTTTGATGGTTGATAGGCAGGTGATGATTGTTTAGAATGCTCTGTTTAGTGTGGTTTACAACTTTGTTACACTCGCTTTTAACAATAAGGCAAGTCATAGTTTAGGGATGACTAGATGAATTGTTTGAGGAGAATTGCAAGCATTTTATATTTTGTCCAAATCTGGTACTGGTAAATGTTATTAGGACATTTAACTTATTTAAGGTATTTGTGTTCATGTTTGTGGTTTGGGTAGTGAATGTCATGTGTGCCAAATGTGATGCACATTATTTTCTGTGGATTGGCTGACACAGTTTTGTAACTTTTTTATGTGAATTTTGATGGTGAATTAGTTCATGTTCTAATGAGACAAAAAAAATGAAAAAAGTTTTAACAGAGAAGCTATGAATTACTCTGGAAACTGTTTATAGCATCGAGTAACTGCTATCACTTTGCCATGTCCTCAGTGACAGTCTCAGTTAGCTCTGCCATTCTAGTTAGTACTTGTTTGTGTTGAGTGTTTGAGTGACTTTCACATAATTTCATTGTAGAATTGTTCACAAAACCAATAAAGATTAGTGGGAAATGCTCAGCAAGTGATAGGTATGTCTCTAGTAAGGGAAAAAACAGAAAGGAAAAATGTAAATCAAGAAGTAATGTTAGATGCCATAAAGAATTTTTATGCTGGGTGTATGTATCGACAGGGCTCTTGGCCCATGCCATATAGTGTTGAAAATTATTTGTAGTAGTGGGGGAAAATATTAAAGAATGTGCTCGCAGTGTGGCAGTTTTAAGTGCTACTGAAGTAACTTGTCGCAAGAGTGTAGTTAAAAAGAACATGTAAAGAATTTTGACTGGATCAAAGATCAAGAACTCCATATCCATCGTGGGTGAGTGTCTTATTTATATTTCTTATATGTTTAAGAAGTTATATGAATTTATAATGATACAGTTTTTTGGTAATTAAGTGATGTATTTTTTTTTTTTTTTTGTTTGGGCCGGGAATGTCCTCAGAGCATATAACTCGTGTTTGTATATGAAATTAGGTTTGATTGTATATTATGGTTTCTTAATTGTGCTTTTCTCATTTGATTTGTAACTGCCTCTTTCACCATAGTGAGGTAGTATCTGGAACAGATGAATGATATAATGGTGATGATTCAATACAGCAAATATTATTTTCACCAATACTGATAGGACTCTCCATCACTGTGAGTCTGGCTTTTGAGAAGGTTTAATGTATTTAAAAAAGATATATTCAAGGTTTAATGTATTGAAAGAATATTCAGATCTTAGAAGTCATATCAAACAATGAAGCAGTTCAGTTAGATATTCTCCTAGTGTAACCAGATGAAAAAAAAGTTGTATTTGAAGTAGTCACAATGCTTCTTTTGAAGATTGTAGAAGCATTATTTTAATCAAAATTTGTCAGATAAGCCTGTTTGTGTAGACTTATCAGGAGATTTACATTACTTCAAATGCGAAATTTAAGGGAATTGGTTATGTAAGTCAGTGTTGGCATTTATATCCTGTTTTGAGAAAGTTGGGAAGATTTTTTTCAGGAGGGATCAATATCCTCTTACTGGCTAAAGGCTTATTAACTTAATGGGATAACCTATCATATATACATATGTATGTATATATACTCTAGACAGAATGCTTATGTAATGGGAGTCAGCTGAGTGGATTTTTAAAGGGATGGGAAAATAGCCAGTAATGAGATCTTCGACTGATTATGCCAAGCTCCAGCTACAGGTATAATCCTTGTATTTTATCTATTTCTTTTTTTCTCCTGCCACTTTTGCATGTTTATGATACTGGGCTTACAGTTTTACTCAAAGTTAGAAATGCATGTATACTTAACAATTTTATAAATCTGCATACTGAACCTCACCTTCAAAAATGTTGCATTGCCTTAACAATCAACAGAGAAAGGTATAACCTTAATTACTCAGTACTATCTAATTTTTCATCTTGATCTGGATTTTGCTGCTCTGTAGGCTATAGAAACAAGGATGAATTTGTATTTACTGCAGTTATATTTCTCCCATTTGTAGTGCATGGACTTGTCTGCAAGTTGCTTGGGACCTTATGTTTGTAGGGATATGAGATTCTTTGGAAAGTATTTATCCTTACTAGTCAAGTTTTTGTTTTAAGGAACTGGTCTAATAATCACTCTGGTTATCACAAGAATAATATGTCTGTATCTTACACCATTTTGTATACTCATATAAGTATCACACTTTTTGCAGATACATTATATGTGCACCTTTGTGTTGAAAATCCATTAGCAATACAAAATGGATTTGTTCCAATTTGATGAGCTCAATTTACATGCTGTTAGTATAATGATTTAACAACTAAATTATGAAAAGAGGATAATCTTTTACAAGTAAGATCTCATAAATATTTAGAAAATTGAAAAAAAAGAAAGAGGGAGCAAGAGAGGGTAAAGGTATATAATAGATCAGTGGTTTTAGGACTGTATTGATTTTGAGCATATATGATATACTGTTGTCTAGATAGCACGGCAGATTTGCTAAAAAAGTGACCCATAAATGGGAATTCTTTTGTTGACCCTTTTATTTTCTTCTGGTATTTTCACCATGGAGGGCAAGGGCACAGGCATGTGTTTTTCTTTATGAAATAGTTCATATAAATGAAAAATATATAGGTGTCAATCCTCATTTTGTTTTCCCCATCATTATTCGGATGAGGTGTTTATCCCTGTGGCTTATTTTCAGGTTCAGGTTCTCTCTTGCATATAAACCTGAGTTTTATATACTTCACCATGCTGTCTTTGATATATCACTGGTTATATGATTTCATTTTCAGTGTCTGGTCTAAGTTATATGAGCATGTTTGGCAATGGCAGTTGTAAAATTCTCACCTTCATTGATTTAGATGTATGTATGTTGTGGTCTCTCTTTCCTTGGTTCATTTCTTCCTGTTCTTTTATCTGTCTTTCTTCTCTGCTCAGTTCTCCCTCTCGACCATTTTTTATAAACTTTGTCAGAAAAGCTGAAGGCTAATGGTTTATGGGTTTCAGTCTTTTTCATTGGATTTATAAGTTATGGAGATAAGAACTATTACTGATGCACAAAAGAAAAGAAAGAGTACTTAAGAAATCTTATTTATGCAGTAATTCGTGGCAGGGATACAGCAGAAACAAATGTCAGACATATTAACAATGAATTGTGCATCAATTTACAAATTTTATTCATTAGATCTTGTTTTTCCAACCTCCTTTCTTTGGAAAGCTGCTGCATGTGAAATATAGCTTTGTCAGTCATTTTTTGGAGTGTTGGTTGTCGTTTTTTAACATGTTAACAATATTCATGCAAAAGGAGGTGCTAGTTCAGTTCAGTGATAATTCTGGGAATGCTAAAATTCAGTTTGGACAATGGAATGGCTTATTTTCATTTAATCTTTAAATCAAGGGAATGGCATGTGCTTTTTGATCACTGTATTGCAGGAAAATGTGCATGTTGAATGAAAGTATATATGATATGTTATCTGGTAGTAAATCAACCCATTTTCATGATAAGCACCTATTTCTTGTGAACATAGTAATAGTTTACAAGGTACAACCAATAGATACATCATTACATACTTTCATGCTATGTATACAGTGTTCATTATAAATGAACATATATGCCCATGCATATTGAATTATAGGTACTGTATGTATTGTACATGCATGCTTATGTACATTTTGCATGCATGGATGGATACATACATAAGTTATATTTACATGCACTCTTCATACAAGTGCATGATTCTATATCTTTTATAATGGTATAGTTTTTACATTAGATTTGCAGTATACAATACCTACAACTTTTTTGTCTACTGATGATGCATGCTTTTATCTGCTTCATGGTACTAATTAATGGAAATTTACTGTGGACACATTACAGTATGAGTTATTCATTATAGCTTATGTACAGTGTGATATCAACAAACCATCATTTCTTTGTGTGTCTGATTAAAATCAGACTTTTCATAATTCAGCTCTGAAATTTTATAGTGTTGATTTTGTTTCATATTTTTGTCAGTGACATGTGCTTACATTCTCTCACACTCTCATAATGGTCATTTATATTCATATGTATTTATGTATGTATGGTTAACTTCCACTCTGTGAAACTCTTGTCATATTAGATATCACATACAATACACAAATGCCATTCACTCCTGTCAACACAAACATCAACAGAAAGGCACCAAATAAATGCCCACAGAACACTTATTGGTTCTATATTTAAACCGGTACTATATCCTGTACAAACAGCTCATTTGCTTCCACCTAGAATATGCCTCAACTGCCTAGTCATCCACCCTGTCAGAAATGAGTAAAATAGAGATGCAAACTACTCAACACAGAACACTCAGCACAGTTGCTGAGTTTTAGACAACTGCAGACATTCACTACCTGCTTAGTAAAACAAGAATTTTTCCAGTTAGTCTCACTTCAATATGATCATAGTTGAATATGTTTGTGATAGATGCTAGACTCATAACATAAGTAAAGAATTGCCTGCATTGTATCAGCTTGCAAAGGGAGTAAGCTTAACCTAACTACTAAGTAATGAACATAGGGCATAGTGAAAGGTTTAAAGATGTTACCGAGTTCTGCAAAAAATGACCAACATGAATGTATGTGTGAAAGGGACTTTAGGGATTTCACATTACCTAGCTCGTCACTGGAATGCCACTTTAGGGTGATTGAGAAGGCACATTTTCTGTATGAAGAATGAACCATTCTTTGAAATTACTAAAGAGAGATCAGTAGGAGTTAATAGCAAAAACTGAACAAGACATACACTATTAGTGTTTTAAAGCAATCCATTTGTAAGAGAATGATGTATGGCAGAAATAGGCTGAGTAATAGAGTTGTGAATGTAGTCATTGCACTGAAATTTGAAAAGTTGTATCATATTAAAGAAGTTTAAGAGCTTGGACCCCACAAGTGTAGAACTTGCCTTTCATAAAGTCATCACCGTTAAGTGGTCATACACATACATACATACATACATATGAATAGATACATGATCTATATTCTAAAGAAAAAAATTCCTGTCTGTATAGATGAAGTTCTTAATCATTCTCATTGTAACTTTTACATATTGGTATGTACACATGTTTTGGAGCAGTAAGGAAATTTGGTCTAGATACTAAATTTTTTTTTATCTTACTATGTTCCCAGAAATATACTAATGAACTCCCAAAAGAAAGAGAAGTTTTAGTATATGTTTAGTAGTTTCTTTCTGTGTATTTTTACCAAAAGCCCCCCCCTTTTTTTTATCACAGCAGTACACTCTCGTGGCATTGGTTCCCGACAAGCGTCTCTCACATCGGTCAACGGTTCCACAACAAGTGTGAAAGATATCCGAATTACAGAAAATCCCCTGCAGAATCCCACTGTCTGAGCAAGACCATCAACACCACTACTTGAAATGAAGAGTATCAGACATATTATAGACCATCATATCCTTAATTTGACATTAGTACCTCAGCTTAAATACTGTATCAGTGGTACGTTAGAGTATTTACTACCATTCAAGAAGATGGTTGCTTGATATAGACAGTGGTGGAGGATGGATTTGTTGATTATTTTTAAATACCACAAAGGACCAAAGAAATTTTTATGAGGGGTTACTTCATGGTAGAAAAGAGAACTCTTGGAAGATGACTGCTGTATTTTTCCTTTATTACATTTTAATCTTTTTTTATGATAGAATTGCATGTAGCATGGATTAACAATCAGTATCCACAATAGTAATTCAGGTAGAGGAAATTAAAAAGTTGAAAATATCAGTAGGCATGCTTTCTTGTTGTCATCATTTGTAAAGGCACTTCTGATTTAGATGCCCCTTGTAGGAGTTAATATGCTTGTACAGTGACCAATCATGGATACTGGCTTTTTATACAGGAAACAAAATTGTGTAGATTTCTTTTTTTACTCTGAATTAGGATATGCAAAAAAAAAAGGAAGTGAGGCTTGATGTTTAAAATTTTTAGAAGCATTAAAACTAGACTGGAGAACTGTTATGCTTCATATGTTGTTGTCAGTATTACAACCTGCTGCTTCCTGTAGCCGATAAAACATTATTTTCCTCACCACCTTTATCAAAAATTGTACTGGTTACAGTGCTATGCAACTGTAGTAAAAATGGGAGATTGTAGTTTACCTAATATATTAGTAGACTATGTAGCACAAACTGTAATATTGCTACGTAATTAGTAGTGCTGTTGGTATTTCTTATTTTACTGGAACCTGTTTCCTACAATAGTTTCTTTTATAATTCTTAATTCTTTTATTTCATTGCAGTGTATTGAATTCTGTAAAAGCACATTTTATGGTACAGCTTGGAATATCCTTAGGATGAATTGGAGAGTAAGGTAATGTAGTTTATGAACTCGGAGAGCACTGATGTAGATCTCTCAGTGAATGCTGTCTAGTCAAATTTTTTATGATGGTACAAATAGCTCTCACAGTGAGGATATCAAAATACACTGTGTCATGCTATTTTTTCATATGAAATATATACAGTACCAAATGTTTAGTGATTTGCAGTCAGTAAACCTTTATGTTATTCTGTTTAATCATCCATTGTGAGGGATTACTGTCAGTATCCATTGTTAGGCATCATTATTATTGTTATTATTATTATTACTATTATTATTATGCATTTCTCCTTGAGTAGCAATGGTCAACTCAGCCTAGATTTTCTTGGTACTGTGATGAAAATGAGCCTTAAGAAGAACTTGGTGAACTATTTTGCTGCTCAAATAAATGTGAGCTCCAGTAAGGAGCCCTGTACCTTGGCTGATATTGCCAGGAAGGGGGATATGGTGGGATCGCTTTATATGAACTGTTGAAAGGAGTAACGGCACTTTCTCCTAAAAGAACTCAAATCCCAAAGCTTATTAAATGTCATCACATGCATACTGTATATAGTTGTTATTAAGTGTTGAATCTTTTTATGAATTAAATGAAACACCTTGTTGGTCTTTGTGCCGATATATTAACATTCATTTGTTAACAGTTTTATATAACCTTACCTTGAAATATTTGATTCCCTACTGTTTGAAATTCTGAAATATTACATGTATAGATTGATATTTTACCAGATGATTAAGGGATAGCTCACAACAAAATAGTGATGAATCTCTCATTGTTTTTATCTTAAACTGTGGAATTTCGTTGATATCACGCTACATTATATATTTACGCATATTCATAACATATGGTTTTCTTTTTAAAACAAGAGTTGTGTGTTTGTTACCCACAGTTATGAGAAGGTTACATATGCCATCAAAAACTAAGAAAATTTTACTTACCGAGTGAAATGCATGTCATCATTTACAAAAGTGCAAGTGGTAAATTGCTTTTATTTCCTTACCACCATAGCTCCCTTGAAATGTAGGTAGACCTGCACATGTATATATGACAAATGTGTATATACTTCTCGACACCCTGTGGTGTCTTCTCCTTACTCTTAAACAAATTGGCTGTGATGCTTTTGAATCCATCATAGCATTATTGTCAGTTAACTTTTTGGAATTTTTGTTTCCTCTAGCTCTTTTAAGTAGTATTTTAGAGTTGATATCTTGCTGATTTAGTGGGAAATATATTTTAGTTTTTGTTTCATACTATACTATATTTTAAAGAGTAAATTTTTTAGATGTGTATTGCAATTGGTAAACTTATAGCTCTTAATTAAATCCATAGATGAAAACTTGTATGGTTGTGTTACTTTTTTGGTATTATTGTATAATAGTTTGACAATATTTCAGCAAGAGCAGGATTTTGCACCCAGGGCGATCATTCCACTACTTGCAGAGACCATACCCTGTGCAATAATCAATAAACATACTCACAGTTAGGTTCTTTTCTTTCCTGTTTATGATCATATCATAGACCACCATTGATACTGTTTTCTGGAGAGAGGAAGTTGCCTTAGAGATGGTCTTTCTCTTTAATGTGCAAATTCACTATGAATAGAGGCCTTCCCATATGTAGCTATGTGGCACTGTCTCGTCTTATGTACTCTTCCTCTAATTTAATGCTTACAAAGTTCAGTCTGTCCAATTTTGAAATATAAGATTCTCTTTACTCATTTTCAAATCTTAAGTGCCTGTGACCTGAGCCATAACAGATCTCAAAATTTTCAATTTTGGAGGTTATTTGTCTGACGTGTTTGGATAACATGTAAAGTATGAAATATTTATGTAAAGGATGTTATTTCATACAAACCCAGGACCACATTTGTGAGGCTCCTTCAGCTTCAAGGCTACATGACAATCAGGAGCAGAAAAATAGTCTCCCTAGGGTTGAAAGGTTCCGGTGAACACCTCATTAAGTTGAGTAAATTTCTTGCACCTGGACATTGGTTGCATATGCACAATTCTGACATGAAATAAGTGAAAATAATTGGAAATGAATAGGTGGAAATTAATTTTAGTAAGGCGAGCATTAGAATTGCATACAATTCATCAAATGCTTGGCAGGTATGAAAGTCCCAAGAGTGTGAAATGTAACTGTACTCTAAATGCATTTAAAAGTCGTGAGAGCCAGTTCCCTCTTGGTCTCCCTTTCCTCCCTCCATCTTCCACTTATGAAGCATATATTCTCTTCATCAGCCTTTCTTTGCTCATCTTCTTCATATATCCATGAATAGATAGAAACTGGGTCTGTCATGCATTAAACTTTACCAAATTTCATGCGATTTACACTTTATTGTATGAAATTTCTACAGTTTGTATAGTATAGGCACAATTTGAGATGTAATCAGCATTTATTGTATCTATGTTTTGTTTTAGATTAAATTGATTAAGCAACAGTAATGATACTTTAAACGATTCCACAGTGGGCCATATTTGTTATACAGACACTGAGCCATATCATGAAATATAAAACAACAGATCAGTCAGTCAAATGTTAATCCTTAAAGACTTCATGATCATCATATGTCTTAATGCTCTGGTTAGGTTATAAAAGGGCAGGTAAGTCAACATAGCATAAATAGAATATGTCACTCAGATATGAAAGTACAAAAAGTTCAATTAGGAATTTTCAGCATAGTTGGTTTGTGCTAACAAACTGTACAATATAAAAATCAGAACAGAACCTTTCTAACACATGCAAAATATGACCAAAAATTTTATTATCTATGAATTTTGCAAAGAATCTTACTTTGCAAAAAGAAATAAAGTAAAAAGAAAAAAAACAGCCCAAAGGCAGGATTATCTAGAAATAGAAATTAAGGAGATGAATAATGTAAAGTAACTGGTTGTTTAAACAAATTTAAGAATATGTCAAAAGTTTGCTTCTGCATCATGATGAATATGAAAAAGCAGTCTTTACATATACCAAGGGGTAAACAATTTGAAACTAAAATGGGTTGACTAGTAGTTGCTTCAAACAATTGTAGTGCAAATACAGATATTATTTTAACATCCTACATTAACAAAGATGTTATACCAAATTGTTAAGAGCATTAAACTATGTCAGAGGTATATGCATCAAAATAATAGATTAACCTTATTATTTGATCTTGGATATTAATACCATGTACTGTTTAGATACCTCTTATTTAAGACCTAGATGACTGTCAATCCTAGGGTTCTTACTACAGAGATTAGTTTCTGTTTGTCCATGAATAGCTGTTTAAACAGTGCCAGCCTTGCCTGCAGCTCTGCATTCTCGTTCCTTAGTATATAAGTTTGTTGTACCACATCTGATAGTGATATAGTTTTGATACCAGGTGGAATGAGTAGATTCTGGTTCTGGTGATGTGATGAGTTTACAATGAGTGGCTGAGGTACTTTCAGGCTTTTCTGCACTTGCTGACGTACCATTAGTGGCTGGGGTACATGCTTAGAATGGTGCACTTGACATAGTGTTACTTTAACTGGCTGAGGAAGAGGAAATAATTTTACTCTGGTGTGGCTTAGTACAGAAGAACTTTTGGCATCATGACTTTGAGGGTCATTTTCACAACACTTGCTCTTCTTACATTTGGGCTGATGCATCTCTTCCTTTGCATTACTGTCTCTTTTGCGCTTGCCTCGGTCCTTAGAAGCTGCACTCTTTTGAGATGTGGCTGTCTTCTGCTGTCTGGTCCGAGCTGTGATTGTCTTTTGCTGTTGTCTTGCCAATGATGACCCATTCTCTCCATCCTGACTGAGGCTTAATAGACTTTCAACCTGTTTTGTGTTGATTATTGATAAGAGTTGCTTGTTCATAGGGTTAGCTGCTGTGATGGAAGACACTTTAGACAGGTCAAGCTGGGTTTGACAGACTGACACATCATGGCCGCTTCCAGGGATCCTGACAAGAGAACGTATGTGATGGCCAAGGGCGTAGGGAGGAGCCATGTTAAAGGGTTGGCTGTTCACTAAATGTCTAAAGTATGTTGATAAAAATCTTGTGCATATGTTTATAAGAGGAAAATAATCCTTTTCTTTGTATATACCGCAGAGTGCATGTTATGAAAATATGACTTTTATAGTTGAGTAATGCAACACTAATGTGAGTAGTGTCAATATTTCTCTAACTAATGAATCCTAACTTTTATAGGGTGTGGGGAGACTTATAATGGTGAGTCTTATAATTGGCATGAAATGTATAGAACACCACAGTAGTTGTTAGCAATAAGTCTACTTAGGAGACGAGCTCTAAGGTGTTGTGTGTATGTAGTCAATCCTAAGAGTGAAGTTGTGTGAAGTCTACCACTTAAGAGTCAATCTTTAGTGTGATGTGATTGTATATGGTGAAAATCTTTGGGATAAAGTGGATAGTGTGAAGTTTTCCACCTAGAGAACAACCCTATGGTGAAATAAGTAGTGTGAAGTCCACCACTAAGGTAGCAACCCTTAGGGTGAAGTGGATAGTGTGAAATCCACCACTAAGGTAACAACCCTTAAGGTGAAGTAGATGGTGTGAAGTCCACCACTAAGGTAACAACCCTTAGGGTGAAGTGGATTGTGGGAAGTCCACCACTAAGGTAACAACCCTTAGGGTGAAGTGGATGGTGTGAAGTCAACCACTGAGGTAACAACCCTTAGGGTGAAGTAGATGGTGTGAAGTCCACCACTAAGGTAACAACCCTTAGGGTGAAGTGGATTGTGGGAAGTCCACCACTAAGGTAACAACCCTTAGGGTGAAGTGGATGGTGTAAAGTCAACCACTGAGGTAACAACCCTTAGGGTGAAGTAGATGGTGTGAAGTCCACCACCAAGGAAACAACCCTTAGGGTGAAGTGGATGGTGTGAAGTCCACCACTAAGGTAACAACCCTTAGGGTGAAGTGGATGGTGTGAAGTCCACCACTAAGGTAACAACCCTTAGGGTGAAGTGGATGATGTGAAGTCCACCACTAAGGTAACAACCCTTAGGGTGAAGTGGATGGTGTGAAGTCCACCACTAAGGTAACAACCCTTAGGGTGAAGTAGATGATGTGAAGTCCACCACTAAGGTAACAACCCTTAGGGTGAAGTGGATGGTGTGAAGTCCACCACCAAGGAAACAACCCTTAGGGTGAAGTGGATGGTGTGAAGTCCACCACTAAGGTAACAACCCTTAGGGTGAAATCAGGGGTTGGGCAGCTACCACTGAAGGAACAGCCCAAAGTCTGAGACTGTCAGCAGGGAGTCCAATACAGCTCATTGATTGAAGTGTGTAGAGGGCCTTACATTTGCTTGGTTACAGCTGGTGTTATTATCACAGATTACCACTCGGGGAAGCAATCTGAACGATATTCTTCTTTTTATATATATATATATATATATATAATCACACGTCGTCTTCTTATAAGGTTCAGACGAGACGGTAGGAAACACCCACGGTTGTATAGTGACAAAGCTTTGGGAGGGGGTAGTTCTCCTTACATCATCTTCATTTGTTCAGATGGCGACTGGCCTTGAAGGTCTTTCAACCTGAAAATGAAGAATAGAATTGATATTAGAAGTTTCCAACTTTCAGGAAGGTATTCAAATGAAGTCACAGAACAGAAATGTCATGATTCGTCACAGGGTATTTTGATTTTAGTCGTAATGGATACCGTTTATTTTTTTTTAATGTCAGGAAGAGGGAAGCTAAATATATGTCAGACACTTGAAGAGATTGAAGGAGAGAGAGAGAGAGGACTTAGCATGAATGTATATGTAGTACAATCAAACACTGTAGGTAACTAATGACTGCAAACGTTTGTAGTGTGAGTTCATATTTTGCTGAAATTTTATATCATTTTTGTATTTCCCACTTTTTTGAGAGATCATCAATGGAAATGAAATCAAAGTAACAGGCATATTTTTCTAAGAATCTACGTTTACGCAAATAAATTCGCCCCATTTTCAAACATTGGAACGGGAGCACCTTGATGACGTGATCAGTAAATAAGCGTTCGCTTCATTTGACAGGTACTAGGACGTAGTGTCAACAGCAAGCTGCACTAAAGTGCTTTACACGCTTGCCTTCACTCATGTCAGACTACGTGATTATCATCAGTGCTTTACGGAGACAAAGGAGAAATCGGGGATTGCGAGAAAAGGCGTGAACTAGGAAGTTTTCCACTGGAAAAATGGAAAAAAAAAAGGTAAACTTGTTTCTCTGTCTTGGCGGGAAATGGGGGAGTTGGGTGATGTAGTTAAATGATTTTATCTTTCCATCTAAAACATATTTGAACTTGTTATATTCATATGTAGTTTCAGGAAGGCTTGTACTAAGGTGCAGGGGGTTGCTTTAGCTTCCCAGCTCTGCATGTATTAATGAATAACATTTTTTAAACATTCGTAGACTGGATGAGGTGAACATAGAAAATGGGTCGGAGAGGAATAGGCGAACGTAATACTGTATAGTATGGTAAATAAAACGGTCATTGTGGTAGAGACAGGATGACCATTATTTGTAGCATTCCATTTTAGGTTAATATTAGATTTAATGATGGTGGGGGAAAATATTGAGGAAAGACAAGGTAAGCACTTTTAGAAATTGATAAAACTTGAAAGCCGCACTTACTCTTCAATGCCAAACTTAATTTACCATTTATTTTTTGATGTTACCGTGTTACTTGCCGTCAGTTTATGAAAAGTTTGTTCTTAACGTGTGTTTACGTCGTAGAACTGCCTGAAATCAATATGGTAGCAGAACGATTCTAACAGCATTGTTGGTCTATTTCAAATGAACGTATATTATGGTGAGGCAAGGTTTTCATTTGCCTGTTCGTTGCTGCTTCAGTTTCACTGAGTTATTACTTCACAATTTACGTGACGACAATAGACGATTTATCACTTTGAAAAGAAGAATGTAACGTCTTGCTTATTTGACCTAAATCATTTAAACTAAATTTAAGCAGTAAAGTGATGCTTTTCATCCATATCCATAACTTATTTTTATGGTGCCCCCAAAATGTGCCTGATATATATATATATATATATATATATATATATATATATATATATATATATATATATATATATATATATATATATATTCCTATGAGTCCACGGGGAAAATGAAACACGAAAAGTTCCCAAGTGCACTTTCGTGTAATAATCACATCATCAGGGGAGACACAAGAGAGAAATATAACAGTCAGTTGAAATACATCGAAGAGACAAAGCTAGGACGCCATTTGGTAAACATGTAATTGTCCAAAACATACAACGAGCGTTCATAAACTTATCATTTTACAAATCTTATCTACAATAAAGTTATCTAATTTGTATAGACCATCACTAATATTAAGATTATAATTCTTTGTGTATTTGATAATAGAAGATTCAATTATATTTCTCTTGGTAATAGAGTTACGAGTTAATAACTAAGATGGTGTTACTCCAGTCAGTACAATGATCATAGTTTTTAACATGATTAAACAAGGCATTTGATTCTTGTCCCGTTCTTATACTATATTTATGTTGCTTAAGTCCAACAGAAAGATCCTTACCAGTCTGACCAACATAAGATTTATCACAGTTTCCACAAGGCACTTTATAGATGCAACCAAGAGAATTTTCTGGTCAATTCCTGATTAAGATATTCTTTATAGTATTATTGTTGCTAAAGGCAACATTTACATTAAAGGATTTTAGCAACATGGGAGGCAAAGTGAAATTATTATTAAAAGGGAGAACTAAAAGATTCTTGGTGTCACTGGGAGGTTTGGGCTCAGCTCTATAAAATGATTTCTTTGCTAACTTAAGGGATTTATCACTGAAAGATCTAGGGTACTTTAACTTAGATCCAATAGAATATATCTTCTCAAACTCATCATCAATAAACTCTGCAAATACGTAATGCCCTAAGGAACATAGATTGAAATGATAATTTAACTCGGTCATGTTGATATGAGTAATAATGGATATATGAGCATACATTGGTAGGTTTTCTGTATATGCTAAACTTATACTAGTTTCCTTGTCTATGGATCATGCATTCTAAAAATGGTAACATACCATTATTGTCATTTCTGCAGTAAATTTGATGGAAGGTACGAAATTGTTAAGTAAGGGGAGAAATATTTATATTTTCATTTGTTGGCCAAACACAAAGAACATCATCTACATACCTAAACCAAATTGCATTAGAAGGTAAGATATCCTTTAGTAATTTTGTTTCAAAAAATTCCATATAAAGATTACTTAGTACTTTAGTTTCTTTATTAAGCCCTTTAGTGGGTAAGGTATCAAATTCTAATATCATGAACAATGTAGATTTAGTCAACAAGCTAAACAATATCAATATTAATTTTGATTTCAAACTAGTTAGCTCTGATGTTTCCTCACTTTTCACTAAAGTTCCAGTTGAGGACCTTTTAGAATATTTATTTGATGTCTTGGATGATATTCTCCTACTTACATACGTATACTTATGTATATATCTATTTTCAAACCAGGTTATTCCCAATCACCAGTCCTTTTTCAGCACATAAATCTACAAGCCCTTCACCATTTCCATTTACAACACTGAACACCCCATGTACACCAATTATTCCCTCAACTGCCACATTGCTCACCTTTGCATTCAAATCACCCATCACTATAACTCGATCTAGCGCATCAAAACTATTAACACACTCACTCACCTGCTCCCAAAACACTTGTCTCTCATCTTTCTTCTCATGCCCAGGTGCATAGGCACCAATAATCACGCTTCTCTTTCCCACTTTCATTTTTACTTTATATATATATATATATATATATATATATATATATATATATATATATATATATATATATATATATATATATATATACACAAGATGTTCCATATGCCCAACATTTTACCGATGTACACAAAAAGTAATCAGTTTTCCTAGTTTCTTTTGACTATAGTTTGACCTCACAAAATAGCTGAAAATGATAAAGTATGATAGGGAAGGCCACAGCTGTGGAACCTCCACGTACACGTAATAAATACATCAATGTGCTTGCTTACTTCATCAAGTAGACGCAGTCGCTTCAGAGCTGCTGTGAGTTCTGCTAAACCCGACCACCTTCGTAGGTTATGGGTGTCAGTCCTCTGTAGTGGTGTACGTGTACAGATGCTATTTATACTCCGGAGAGGAAAACGTTATAGACGGATTGTGAGCCTTCATACGTTTCATGTGGTACCGAGCTTCCGCCAGTTCTTGCTGCATTACGTTTGAGTGGGCCAGTGTGTAGTCGCACAATGATTCACGTCCTTCCTCGCAGATGTCCTCGGTACATATTAAGTGTAAAATAAATTGGCGTTGCTATTTTAAGTCCAGTGAAGTAGTGCGGACGTATGAACAGAGTGTGAATGCACTTTGGTGATGACGCTGTGAGACCCAGCGTCCCGGTTGCGACGCGTACACGACCCGACCGTGCAACACCACATGTGAATACGTATGCAAATTCCCCTGCTTCCCGAAGCGGATATTTTTGTACTGCACGTTACGATTATTGTGTGATGTGTAACTTTTTCCTTCGTATACCGTTTGTCTTTTATGCAGTGCTGTTACCGGCTTGGTTTGGCCTCTTAAACATTTGGAAAAAGCTTTAAAATCTATGACTGTTGGATAATGTGAAATTAAAGAGAGTGGTGGAGGGGGAGTGAGTTGTTTTGAATGTATAGATCATTTGTTGTTGGCTTCACTTTCCCCAACAGTGAACGTGGGGGGGATCCCCTCCGCTCGCTGGTATTACCCCTGAGTCATGAAGGGATGATTTGAATAATTAGCAAGTTTAAGGACGGTATAACAAAGAGAAGCTGCTGCGCTATTTCCCTGTCATGAACCAGTAATGGGAAAGTTTCTAAGGCACTGTGTTGGGAGACAACGTTTTGCCTAACCAATGACAGCAGTTAAGGGCCATTGTAAAAGTTAGATAAGTAATATGACTTTGTCTTGCAGTTGATATTTACATATTGATGAAACTATCACTTGATTTAATTTGTGGACAAGCGTAGATTACAAGCGGGTCAGATTTTACATGAAACCAACACATTCCTTGAAAACAGGGTCGTTTAGACCAGTGGTTGTTAACGTGAGTGACGCAGGGAAGTCAAGAATACCTGACTTAAAGATATGATTTCCGAAAAAATACGTAGATTTATTAACTGCCGCGTAGACCAACTTGCTCGAAAGGCTCTATAGATAAATTGATTTTTGATGTTTGCTTATGTACCTAGTTTAGAGAGTATTGGGAACTGTAAACCTAGAACCTTCTAGATAAATGTTTTAAAACCTCTATGTTTCAAGTAAGACCAGGCCTTGATGTGGACTTGTGTTTCTCATGATATTCACAACTTGATTTTCTGAGTGGTGGTGATGTTACGTGGCGCGCCAGAACATGAATGTGAAGTCCTGTTTGTGGACACCAGCGACAATCGTAAGCGAAGGAAGATGTTTCTCTTATTTTTTTTGAAAGCTGAGGAAAATGATGCGAACAGAAGAAAATGGGAGACAAATATTATGAAAGATATCGATGAAATTCTGACAATTGGCACATCTGTTGGTAAGAGATAAGGACGATGGCAGATAAGTAGTTTTCAGTAGGAATTACGATATCGGAGATACGAGAGACATGTGAGAAATGTTACGTAAGAGGTGTTGTTAAGGTGAGGTAGTACGACGTAATGCACACTAGAAGCAAAATACTTCAGGTACTTCACCCACTCCCGGGGTAGTTAACAGATTTGTAGTCAACATCTTGTGGTTTCCGTGTTAGTGTTAGGTTTTTGCCTCCAAGAATTTGCTGCTTTCGTGCCCACACCACCAGCTAGACCACGCACTCCTCGGTAAACTGCTACTTCACATTATTATTATGTGTCCATGAACAACTCGAGGGTGGGCTGTTTTGATACCTGCTTCTTTCCCTACACGCCTAAGGTTTGGAACTCTGTATCCTCTCCTACTTTTTACCCATAACTATGACCTGGCCTGTTTCAAATGACACGTTTTTCACTTCCTCCAAAGTTCGTAAATACTTTCCCTTGTCTTTTCTTTTTTCCTTTCATAATCCTCTTTATATTTCAACTAAGGCCCGGCCTTGATGTGGACTTTCATCCGTGACTGTAGCCTTCAACAACAACATATCAGTTGTTAAGTTCGTGGGCCGTGGTATAACACTTTATACTTCCTTGTCCATACGTTGCTTAGGGCTAGGTTAAGGTTATTCGCCTTTAGAAAAAAAGAAAGAAAATAATATACATCGTTAACGGTACATGTATTGTGACGTCACCACATTTAACTGCACGATGTGTTCTCGGTCACGAGTTGTTACTGATTTAGATCCCGATAACTATTACCATTTCTCGGAAATCAGTTACGTCGAATGCTTCTGTTCCTGGGTATCAGTTCTGGGAAGCCGCTGTTAACGTGCTGATAACTTACCTGTGATCCGAACGGCATTTGCGCAAGAGGTTACACCAAGTGTGAAAAGTGGCCGTATGATCTTCCCTGTTGCTGGAAGGAGCGCAGCCTTGGATTGTAGTAGCCTTTAGTCAGGGGTGTAGCGTACAACTATGACTCTCTATATAAACATTGGTCCTGTTTATATATATATATATATATATATATATATATATATATATATATATATATATATATATATATATATATATACCAGGGCATGTGAAGCGTCTTAGGTAAACCATGGAAAGTTCTGTAGGGCCTGGATGTGGAGAGGGAGCTGTGGTTTCGGTGCATTATTCAGGGCAGCTAGAGACTGAGCGTGGACGAATGTGGCCTTTGTTGTCTTTTCCTAGTGCTACCTCGCGCGCGCGTGGGGGGTGGGGAGGTGTGTGCCATTTCCTTATTCAACTCTCCATGGTCAAGTTAGTGGACTGATTTTATATATATATTATTTTTTTTTTCTTTCATATTCATTAACTGTTGTTTGTGTTTTGGTTGAGGTATTGCCCTTGGGGTGGGGAGTAACTGCTGTGTGACTGTAATTGAGCTCTGTGTTGCAAGAGAACAAGAAATGGTCATCATCATACGTGGAAGTATTGAGAGAGAGCTGCAACACCAGGAAATGTTTGTCGTATTGTGGTCTGTTAGGGATGCCACAGACCCCAGTCCATGGCAGTGGAACATGTGGTGATGGGGAGGGGAGGGGGGGACTGACGAAAGATAAGAATTTCCCGTTAGTATATTATTATTATTATTATTATTATTGTTGTTGTTGTTGTTGTTTCTAAGCGCATGTCTATATCGGCATATCCCTCGTGGGTCCAGCAGAAGAATTGTCCATGGCTTGAATCTTGGGTCATTATTATTATTATCATAAGTTCGGGAGCCGTGTTACCACTGTGGCGTGTGGCATTTCCGTATCATCGTTGCGTCACGTTTGAACGGAGTGGGTCGTGTCTGCGTCATCGTTGCCAACAACCCTTTATAGAAACAATGCAGATGGTCATTAGCAGGTGTGTGTGTGTGTGGGGGGGGGACCATTAGTATTCAGTGCAACAGTTTAGTTCGTAATTACGTATTCATACAGCTTTGGCTCGGTGATGTTCATTGTTGCTGGTGAAGAACGCGCCCACACACACACACACACACACACACACACACATTTGAGCAGGAGACATTCCTGTTCAGTACATGTTGTATATGTTCTGTTGTTTCCTTCTTTGTCTGTCCACGTCACAAAGGCCACTACGCCCCCATGATGTGGGAGAAGCCACGTCACCTCGAACCCCACCCCGAGCGGACGAACGCCAACACCAAAATGAAGCGGATGATAACAACATGTTTTTTAAGAGGAGGCTTTCGTCACGCGTTCGGTCACTCCTTACTTACGTTTTCTCTGAAACAAAACGTGAGGTTGTCATTAAGAATTTGACGCGTCCAAAAAATTTTAAACAAAACGTATTTCGGCTGAAAGTGAGTCTGGGTGGTTGGGCTTTCAGCGTAGCGATGTTTTGTACACGCATTCTTTGTTGAAGGTCGTTTTTTTTCCCCGCGTGAACGAGGTAGTGTATATATATATATATATATATATATATATACTGTAGGGGTTCGGAAAAAATGCGAGAAGATACTGTTGTTACGTTATTCTTGCTAGCGGTACTAACTAGATATTATTATTATTTGATATTTGATGATGTTCAAGTGAGATTACCATGGGGCCCATAGCCATGGTTTACGTAAAACCCCTTAATTTAGACATTGATAACCCAACTAGGCCATTACACTGCCAAGCATACTTAACTCACATCCCTGTAGGCTAAGGAAAAACCAATAACCTTTTTGCATTTAATATTTATATAGAATGCCATGGGTAACCATGAAATGACAATTGAATGGGCTTAAGCACGCGGTGACTGGAATGTGAAGATCTAACTAGTTGCAACACTACAAACATAATCATTATGCATGGGTCCGGGGACGTTTATGTAGTAATAGACAGGTAAGGCTACTCACAGTGTCGGAAATTATGTGGCATCCATCCTAACACAAACGCTAATAGTAACTGAACGTCCTAATTCACGCTTGCAAGGGACCTCTTGTTCTCTGGCGCGAAAAGTTCACTTTGAGTGTGTAACACATGGGCTTAACTGGATGTTCAGTACGGCAGCCGGGTCTGTGTGGGGCGTGTGAGTGTATGTGTGGCCAAGCAATGAGCCTTCGTCCGGCCCACCTGTGCTCGCGTTTCCTACAACAGCGCCAGCTGGGACCCCTGCCTGGCTCCTTAGCTCACATAAGCTGCGTTCCTCCTCAGCTCACATAAGCTGCGTTCCTCCTCAGCTCACATAAGCTGCGTTCCTCCTCAGCTCACATAAGCTGCGTACCTCCTCGCCTGGCCCATGTTGCCCTGTTGGAGTCGAAGTTATCAGTGTCTCCTGTAGACACACACTGGCTCATTACCCTCACAGAGGGGGGGGGGGGGGGGCGAGCCATGGACTCTGTATAAAGACACCTTTTGTCGCAAATGGAGGTGCCAGCTTACCTGGACTTCCTTGTAGATGTTGAATGTTATTTCCCCTCCTCCCCACCCCAGGCTGGGTAACTGTCTACGAGGAGGTATGGTACTTAAGTGACTAACACAGTAGCTGACTAACACTGTGTTGGGTTGCCAAGTTAATCATTTCAGTTTCCATGATTGATTAATATATATATATATATATATATATATATATATATATATATATATATATATATATATATATATATATATATATATATATATTGCGCTACCTCGCTAACGCGGGAGACAGCGACAAAACAAAATAAAAAAATAAATAGATAAATGAATTTCAATGCACCCTCTTCTGCTCTCTCTCTCTCTCTCTCTCTCTCTCTCTCTCTCTCTCTCTCTCTCTCTCTCTCTCTCTCTCTCTCTCTCTCTCTCTCTCTCAACTACCCTCTTTTATTACCATCCATCTCTCTTACCCTTTCATTACCGAGTCAAACCACCTCGCACTACATATTGTTCTCAGATATTTCATTTTCAGCACGTCCACCAGCTGCCTCACATCCTTATATATAACTCATGCCATACATCAATACAACATAGCTAGGGTTACTATACTTTTAAACGTACCCGTTTTTGCCCTCCCAGATAACGACCTCTTTTACCGCATATTCCTCAGTGTTCCCAGAATCTTCGCCCCCTCACCCACCCTATGACTCACTTGCACCCCCATTGTTCTTTTTGCTGCTATGTCCACTGCTAGGTATATCTGAAACACTTCACTTCCTCCAAATTTTCTTTATTCAGGCTCACACCCCAACTATCCTGTCCCACTGCACTGCTAAACCTAACAACCTTTGCTTTTATTCACAGTTGCTCTAAACTTCCACCTCTCACACACTTTCCCAAACACTGGATGAACCCTCACTTTTCAGGGAGAGTGGTGCATCGTTCAGCGCCTCTTTCCATTTTCTTATCGATGGGTATGACGTTATTCCGCTACCACGCCTCTTGGCATTTTGTCTTGCTTCAGTGACGTGTGTTGGCCACTCGTTCATGAGAGCCGTCAAGCGGATCTACACACGTTTCCTGCACATTTGTTGAAATTCCGTGAGAACAGTGACCTTTGTGTGGAATAAGACCTTTTTATCCTTCAGCATCTTGTTTACGTCTTTTCCATATGTCTTATCGGTCTATAGAACCTTCCTCCCACTGCTGATTCGGCTAGTGGTCTATTCCACTGTAAAAAAAAAAGAATGAATTCGTTGTTCAGTGTGTGTGATTACTATGTGTCTCTTAGGGGAAAGTTTTACGCTCGTGTTGCCCTGTTTCTTGAGCCTTTTTTGAGTGTGTCCCGTGTCTCAAAATTTCAATGCTGTGTTTGCGCGCACGGCAGACTATCTCCAGAGCTGTGGCTGTGTTAATAGAAAACAGCAGCCCACAACCACAGTGGGGATGTAAATTACCTAAAGATGGACGAGTAAGATGTCCGTCTGATGATACGCGGTGATCCGTAACTTGCGTAAGTGAAATATCGCGATGATCATGTTTTAAGCATAGTGATAAGAAACATAGACTTGTACGGTTCTCGTGCAGCATTTTCACTGAAACTAGACATTTTTAAGGTTACATTCTAGTGAACGCAAGTAGTCTGTAGTGTTCGAGAAAATTCGTGATATCGGTAGAAAAAAAAGTCTCTCTCTAAAGAAATGCTTCAAATAGCATAGTTACCATCGTAAGTATTCGTTTTCTCAGAAGTTGATTACAGAAAACGTGCGATATCGAGGACAAACTTCAATAGTATAGTAATTATTCATGAGATGTTCATAAGGGATTTCTAATATCTTCAGAATGATTTTTATTTCGGACTATCTTTGAGACAATTTAATGAATTTCCTTATATTGTACATTAAGAATTTCTTGAAGTACAGCAGGTGGAGCGCAAGAGACGTACCGCATTTCAGAAGGGTATGAATCAAATTACCATGTTATTTAATTGTGTTATTCATGACTAACTGTATGTATGTTGTTTAATTAATGACTGTAGCGTCACATACTGAGCTGTAAACTGGATAATCTTTATCTAAGAGACAAAGTATGACGTGTTTATATTCTTATAAGCATCATCATCATTACAAGCTTGTAAGGTTTACGATTAAATATATATATATATATATATATATATATATATATATATATATATATATATATATATATATATATATATGGGTTAGGTAAATTAGTTTATGTTCATTGAGTTTGTGACTTTTACGAAATAGAAAAATGAATACCACAAATCTCAAAAAAAAAAAGAAACAAAGATATGTATATGTTCTTGAAGGTAGTCATTGCAGGTGGAATAGCATTATGATAATTATTATGAATTTATTCATATGATTTCCGTCATTATTAACAAATTAGAAACACCTCACCATTCAGCTCAATAATTACCGAAAAGCGTTTAATGTGATGTTTTCATTATTTTATTATAGATTATGATTGTATCGTATTATACATTATGATTGTATTTTATTGTACTTTATAATTGTTATAAGCATTGCTCCTGTGTATTTAATGTATCATAGAAACATAATTGCTAATATTTTTGGCAGTACAGCAGTCTCTTATCACATTGAAGAGTGTCAATATCTGTCGGAGTCCAACACTTAACTAGCTATTCCTATTTAAACTTGGTAAGATTTCTAGATTTTAGGAGAGCTATTCCTATTTAAACTTGGTAAGATTTCTAGATTTTAGGAGAGCTATTCCTATTTAAACTTGGTAAGATTTCTAGATTTTAGGAGAGCTATTCCTATTTAAACTTGGTAAAATTTCTAGATTTTAAGAGAACTGTCTTGTAAGGACACAGAATATACAATATGTACAAATTAATTTCTAGGGAATGAGTTAATGTTTACCAGAATATTAATCGTGTTTGTTTTATAATGTCTGTGACACCAGACAAGATAATATATCAGAGTTACCCTTAAATAAACGTTTTTTTTCTCGTTTTCTAATAATGACATTGTAGGGATAACTACTACTTTTTATTTCTATTAATTCTGATTATTTGGAGGATTGAACAAGTCGGAGGAAGGATTATATTGAATGATAATTAATTATACGTCATGCTGTTTTATTAACAATTGTTGAATATAGAATGTCCTGTACATAATTTCGTTGTGTATAATGCAAGGAATTTAGGAGTACATACATAATGCACATACACTACTTGGCCATGCAATTGTACATGTTATTTGATAGAGTAAGTTGATATTAAAGAAAAACAGTCATTTAGAGAAAAGAAACAAGTTATTTGAATTTGTATTTACAGATGTAATGACTGGCAGTGTCGAGTACACGTTAATTATACACGTGATTGGTGGATAATGAGGACCCTTGATTGGGTACCAGGATGGATGGACCTGCTTGGTGTGTGGGCGTCCCATTCCCCCTCCTCATGACCGCATCTTATGTAAGTACCTCACAGCCTCTGCTGGTACACACACACACACACACACACACACACACACACACACACACACATGTACCCTAACTGCATGTACATGTCTTGTGTACTCAACTGAGTAGAGCCAGTGAGAACCTAGTGGTTTTATTTTGTTCCCAGATCTAAGTTTTAGTAAAGGTTTTACCTAAATGACGGGACGAGCTGAGGTGTGTACTCGAACTGAGGAAAGATTTTGTAGCGTACAAAGGACGTGGCCAGTTATAACCCTGTGGTGTATGTAGCGTGTGCATCTCCCTGTGTGTCTGTATGTTTTGTCATCAATATCCAGCGAGGTTTGGCGTCAGGAAGAGGCGAACAAATGGCCTCACTTGCCCAGGGTCACTTTCAAGGTGTCATCTGTAGAATACGGAGGCCAGAGCTCGCTATCCACGGCAGAGCTCCATCGACTACACCAGGGGGGGTCGAACCCTGACCACTTCAGTATGCCATGGGTAAACCTCACTGACAAACATGTATCGCGCCCCCCTTATACCACATCATTCCAATCCCTTCTATCCACTTTACGCTTTTCTTTCCAGAATGTCCAGGCCTGCATACACCCCAACCATCTCTCAAAGATTCCCCTTATGCATCCTGCCATGCACCATATATATATATATATATATATATATATATATATATATATATATATATATATATCGTGTTTCATTTTCCTCATTGACTCATAAGAATATATATATATATATATATATATATATATATATATATATATATATATATATATATATATATATATATATATATATATATATATATATGTATGTATATATACACACACCGCTGTTGGATACGTGACCAGAATTGTAATCATGGAATTCCAGAGCTCATCCTGCACGGTATAAGACGGAGGTCTTCTTCTTCTCCTTCTTCTTCTTCTTCTTCTTCTTTTCTTCTCCTCCTCCTTCCTCTTCTTCTTCGTCTTCTTCGTCTTCTTCTCCTCCTCCTCCTCCTCCTCCTCCTCCTCCTCCTCCTTCTTGTGGTGATGAGCGGTAGTAGTTTCTTGGTTAGTGGCAGACGGGTTGTATGGGTGCTGCCTGGTGGGTTCCTGTGAGGCAGAATGGTGTGTGAAGATGTTTGGAAGTGTCGTCATCATCATGATGATGACGCCACAGCCACTCGATTGTGAAGATGGTCAGAGGAGACGGAACAGAGAACGGGGTGATGGTGACGCATGACGCAGAAGATGATAGCGAGCATTCCGCTAGAGAGAGAGAGAGAGAGAGAGAGAGAGAGAGAGAGAGAGAGAGAGAGAGAGAGAGAGAGAGAGAGAGAGAGAGAGATCGGATGAAATGGTGACACATAGAAAACGAGAGACCATAGTGGTAGTGAGACATGCAAAAAGGGGGTGGGGGCGCTCGAAGGACGACTTTCTCATGATGATATGCAGGAAAATGGGGCTTAAGACCATATTGTTATAAATATTGATTAAAAAAATATGGGTGACTTTGGTGAAGATGTTTGTATGATATTATATGATGGTAGACGAGGCTGGAGTGTGGGAGCATTGGATAGTAAAGGAGTGTTTGTCACAAACAGACTTACAGACGCCATCTGTAAACACACACACACACACACACACACACACACACACACACACACACACACACTGGTCCAGACACCCCAGTCGCTTAACTGCCTCTCTCCAAACTACCAGTCTTAGTGGTGCTCCAAACAACCATTCACTGAACATTCTCTCTCTCTCTCTCTCTCTCTCTCTCTCTCTCTCTCTCTCTCTCTCTCTCTCTCTCTCTCTCTCTCTCTCTCTCTCTCTCTCTCCAAAACAACCTGTCATTAGACTGCCAATCCGCCCCCCTACAGCCATTGTCTAAACTGCCGCTCGTCACCATGAACCATTCAATACTTAACAGCTTGTTCTCTGTTGTGCCACACCAGCCGTGTACACTGTACTGGTAAATCCCTCACTATCCTCCCCCACAAGAAGGGATTCGAACCTGGGATTACAGTGTGGGGATTAACGCTGTTGTAAGGGGGGGGGGGATTACGGTCAACGTAACTGTTGGTGAAATCCGTCTTAACTACCCATGATCGCGTGTTGTTGTTGTTGTTGTTCTTGTTGTTGTACTCACGCTACGTTTTCTTCCAGGTTGTTGCGGGAGTCTCGGCGTGTGGGAGTGGAGTGTGGTGGTGGTTGGGAGTGGACCTACCCCTACCCCCCCCCCCTCCCCCAGCTCAGGAGGGGGTTGGGGGGGGGTGAGGGAGACGTGGCACCGGCGGCATTGCACACAGGTAAGGCAGTCATGTGGTCCTGGCATGAGACGTAGGTTTTGGCTGGGAGTTGTGGAGTGGTGTGGGTGTGTGTGTAGGCCAGCCCTACGCGCTAGGGCTGTATGTGGACCAGCCCTACAGCCTAGGGTCGTGTGTGTGAACCAGCCCCACACGCTAGGGCAATTATTAATGCGAGTTTACTGTAAGATTCCCGGAAATTGGGAGGTGGGTTGTAAACTATTAGATAAAAGGAAAACGTTAAGGGGAATGGATGGAAGAAAATGGGAATGATACATTAAGGGGAATGGATACAAGGAAAATGGAAATCAAACATTAAGAGGAATGAATACAAGAAAATGGGGACCAAACATTCAGGGAAATGAATAAAAGAAAATGGGAATGAAACGTTAAAGAGAAATTAGTAGAAAATGGGAATGGCGTTCCCTATTACTTAAGGGATGACTAGATTTGGTCACAGACCGCAGGTCTGGCTGGTCATGAGGGCAGTGCAGGATGATATATCCTCCAGCTTGGTCATGGGGAAAAAAGGTCATGAGATTATACGTTTTTTTTAAATTGACTTAGTTTTTGGAGAATCATTTTTGTGTGTGTGATTTTGATAGGAAATAGTGTGGCAGTGTTTATTGAAGGTGTACGTGAGAATGGTCACCTCCTCCCCCTTCTCCCCCAGCCTGTGACTACACGTGTTCACAACGCTGTCACCAGATATTAAGGGGTTAAGTCAGAATTAGGTCAATATTGAGCTCTAAGGTCAACTTAGGTCAGGTTTTTTAAGGAATTAGGTTAATATTGACCTCTAAGGTCAACTTAGTTTTTTTTTTAGGAATTAGGTTAATATTGACCTCAAAGGTCAACTTAGGTCCAGTTTTTTGAGGAATTAGGTTAATATTGACCTCTAAGGTCAACGTAGGTCAAGTTTTTTGAGGAATGAGGATAATATTGACCTCTAAGGTCAACTTAGGTCAGGTTTTTTGAGGAATTAGGTTAATATTGACCTCAAATATCAACGTAGGTCAAGGGCTATGAGGAATTAGGTCAGTATTGACCTCTAAGGTCAACGTAGGTCAAGGGCTATGAGGAATTAGGTCAGTATTGACCTCTATGGCCAAGTTAGGTCGGGTTTTTATAGGTTAGGGCCCTTATTAACGATGCCTTGGTCGCTCTCTGTGTCATGCTAACTGTTCATCTTGTCTGTTATGTTCTGCCTGGTCAATACTTGTGTGTTCTTGTCTGTTATGTTCTGCCTGGTCAATACTTGTGTGTTCTTTCGTGAAATATAAATGGGAAACCGAGTACGTATTATAACCCGGTTGTGTTATCAAGCTGGTTCTGTTGAGCCAGCTTATATGACGTAGTAAGTAATTATGTATGGCCAATGATATGACGTAGTACGTAATTATACGGTCAGTGATGTGACGTAGTACGTAATTATGTATGGACATCGACCTGTGATCTACTTTTTATATGTGATATCGATTTTGTATAATTATGATAATAACTCGAATGATATAATGCATCACACATCTTTCAAGAACTTTTTTTTTTTAATTTTCCAAAAGAAGGAACAGAGAAGGGGGCCAAGTGAGGATTTCTCTCAAAGGCTCAGTCCTCTGTTCTTAACGCTACCTCGCTAACTCGGGAAATGGCGAATAGTATGAAAGAAAGAAAAGAATATATATATATATATATATATATATATATATATATATATATATATATAGATAGATAGATAGATAGATAGATAGATAGATAGATAGATAGATAGCTATGGTAATTGAATATAATGAAATATTGGCCGACCTGTGTAATTAAGCGAATTATGAATATAGATTTTTTTCCTCTCAATTTATATCGCACCACAGGACGGTGAGGTGGGGGGGCCCCGGGGTCCCCCCCCCCCCCCAGCAAAAAAAAAAAAAAGAAAATATAACCCCAAGCAAATTGTTTTGGGTTTTGGGAGTGGTAGGAATGTTTATTTTGGGGTGTGTACAGAGGTTCCCTATCACTTCATCCCCGGGGGTTTAAGGTTGGGGGGATGGTGGGTTGTTGTTTAAGTGTGAGAAGTGATTTAAGTAAGAAGTTAGGTGTTAAGTTGATGTATAAAGTAACACATTGGCGTCGTTACATGTAGGTGATGTTTAAGTACCTAGTAGACACTTATAGAATTAAGTAGATACTTAGATGGGTAGAACACGCTAAGAGATACTCGTATATGGTCGTTAGGCACTTAGATAAGTAATAAGTGATACGATATTAACTAGAACGCGCTGGAAGACACTTGTACAAGTAGGTACTTAAATAAGTAGAAAGCATTAGGTGATGACCACAGACATATCTTAAGTAAAGAGAAATACTTAAACCATGGAAATACTTATGTGACCTGTAAGTCCTTATTTAAGTAAAAGAGATACATAAGTAACGGAGAGACACTATTATAAGTGGTAACATTGTGTTATGATAAGTAATTGTGTTTGATATTATGCGTATGTTGAATACAGTAGCGTATTAACTTATACAATCTTACTAATAAATTTTGTATGTTGAATACAGTAGCGTATTAACTTATACAATCTTACTAATAAATGTTGTATTTTGAATACAGTAGCGCTTTCAGTTATACAAACTTATAAGTTATGTATTTTCAATACAGTAGTGTATTGAGTAATACAATCTTTCAGATTGTTTATTTTAAATACAGTAGCTTATTTTTACATTTTTTTATAGATTAAGTATTTCAATACAGTAGCTTAATGATTTATACAATCTTACTATTGAATTATGTATTTTGAATACATTAGCGTATTCAGTGTACAATCTTTCTAAAAGATTTCATATTCTAAATACAGTAGCTTATTGAGTTATACAATCTTACTATTAAATTATGTATTATGAATACAGTAGCGTATTGAGTTATACAATTTTACTGTTGAATTATGTATTATAAATACAGTAGCGTATTGAGTTATACAATTTTACTGTTGAATTATGTATTATAAATACAGTAGCGTATTGAGTTATACAATTTTACTGTTGAATTATGTATTGTAAATAAAGTAGCGTATTCAGATATACAATTCATGATATTAAATTGTGTATTTTGAATACAGTAGTTTATTCAGTTATACAATCCTAACACTAAATCGGACACAATAGGTAAGTGTATATATATATATATATATATATATATATATATATATATATATATATATATAGTTCCGTAATATAATTATAATACCAATATATGGAGACACTGGACTTATTATGATAACTGATAATTATGATTGTATTTTATACAACCTTTTTTTTATAGGTACAATTATTGCTATAATTTGTATATGATGAATTTATATTATGTAGTGATGATATACTTTTGTCATATATCACTGTATTTGATAGTTATTAATAACATTGTAATTAAGCCTAGAGAGAGAGAGAGAGAGAGAGAGAGAGAGAGAGAGAGAGAGAGAGAGAGAGAGGTGTTACCGAACTCCGCCTGAACGAGTGATGATACACCGAGGCTGTATCATAAGGACTACAGTCTTGCAATGGGACTTTTCACTCACTCGAGAGGAGTCCATCCCTCCCCTGCTGCTGATTGTAGCGCATCCTTTAACCTTCAGTGGCCCCATTAAGTGGGTCCCTGGAGTTATCTATAATTCGTTTATCAGTTATTTGCTTATTAATGTATATGACGTAATGTGGATAAGCCATCAGTGTATATATAGTTTGCGTGGTTCTAGAACCATCTAGTAATGGGTTCTTCCGTGTTCTAGAACCCTTGAGCACGACAGGTACGACCCTTGAGCACGACGGTGCGACCCTTGAACACGACGGTACGACCCTTGAGCACGACGGTACAACCCTTGAGCTCGACGCTACGACCCTTGAGCACGACGGTACGACCCTTGAGCACGACGGTACAACCCTTGAGCTCGACGCTACGACCCTTGAGCACGACGGTACGACCCTTGAACACGACGGTACGACCCTTGAGCACGACGGTACGACCCTTGAGCGCGACGGTACGACCCTTGAGCACGACGGTGCGACCCTTGAACACGACGGTACGACCCTTGAGCACGACGGTACGACCCTTGACAACGACGGTACGACCCTTACGGTATATAATGGGTCAGGTCATCGTCGAGCCAAGGGTCGTCCCCTCGTCATCAAGGGTCGTTACAGTTGTTAACGAGGGTCGTACCGTCGTCCTCAGGTGACCATGATGAGCAAACTACCAGACGACACCCGCACACCTAATGGTCGTTAGTGAACTTAACGATACGGAGGCTTGTGAACGAGGGTTAGTTAAAGGGGTCAACCCCCTCCTGTATTACCACGACACACATCGCGTATAGAACTGGTCCTGTATATATATATATATATATATATATATATATATATATATATATATATATATATATATATATATATATATACATATATATATACATATATATATACACATATATATATATATATATATATATATATATATATATATATATATATATATATATATATATATTTTTTTTTTTTTTTTTCATACTATTCGCCATTTCCCGCGATAGCGAGGTAGCGTTAAGAACAGAGGACTGGGCCTTTGAGGGAATACCCTCACCTGGCCCCCTTCTCTGTTCCATCTTTTGGAAAAAAAAAAAAAAAAAAAAAAAAAAAAAACGAGAGGGGAGGATTTCCAGCCCCCCGCTCCCTTCCCTTTTAGTCGCCTTCTACGACACGCAGGGAATACGTGGGAAGTATTCTTTCTCCCCTATCCCCAGGGATATATATATATATATATATATATACTTTCTCGCTGTCTCCCGCGTTAGCGAGGTAGCGCAAGGAAACAGACGAAAGAATGGCCCAACTCACCCTCATACACATGTATATACATACACGTCCACACACAGCACATATACATATCTATACATCTCAACGTATATATATATATATATATATATATATATATATATATATATATATATATATATATATATATATATATATATATATTGCTTCTGTATGACCGTTTTCATTGATTTTAGATTCAAATATTTTGATGATCTTCCAGAATATTCCTGTACATTGAACTGTGGTATTTGATATAGCATTAGCATAATCTCTTTGGCGTTTATAGAGATTTTATTTGCTTTTTAAACGGCGAAAGAAATATTTAGAAGCGTTTATCTTGTTTTTTGCGGTAATATATACATCGAGTCACTGAATATGTATAATTCGAGTCACTGAATATGTATAATTTATATTTTAAAGCATTTTTTTTTTACAATGGACACGTGGCATTTTTTTTAAATGATACAATTTGACTTTTTTCTTTTTTTGGTATATTTAGATATTAATATTGTTAGGGCGACGGGAGTGCTAGAAACCAACCAGCCCAGAGGTTTCTTCCTTGTTCTCTGGTTTCTGATGTAATTGGCGAATTGGCTGAAATTGATGTAATGACGATCAGATTTGAATTACGATAAATAGATCACGTCACACAGGTGGGGGGGGGGGGTCCTGGCCAGCCTCGTGGCCAGTGTAGTGACCAACCCCGCCCGCCCCGCCCGCCCGCCCGCCCACACTTTGATACAGTCGTAGAGAGGTGGGAGGAGGGGGGGCGGGGCCTGGCCCGGGGGATCGTGTAGGCTACCGCAGTGCACGGGGCGGCGGCGTCCAGCGGTGGTAGGGAGCGTCTGACCTTATATCACTGGTGTGTGGGACCATGAGACCGGAACTAACAATGGTGGCGAGCTGGGCTGTGCTCTCGCCTACCCCCGACACGTCCCTGGAGGAGGGAAGACTTACGTCACGGCACCGGGGCGGGGCCTCGTCGCTTCCCCCTCTCCCCCCCGACCCTTCAGGACCCGCCATTGGCCCAGGGACAAAGGATGCGGTGACGTCGAAAATTGCCCGACCAATCGGAAACCAGCGTGGTACGCAGGTTAGCCCATTCGTAGAGTCCTGATTGGCTAATCGATCTTCTCCCGGGAGGCTTAGTAGGCGGAGCGAGCGCGTCAGCGCCAATAGGCGTCGCGCAATCGCAGAAGAGGCCCCGCCCGGCCTTCCCCTCGCCGGGCGCCGCCCACCGGAGCCGTGAGTTCAATCACCATATTTTATTCCGGGTGGCGAGTGGGCCGCCCAAATCGGGTAGACTGTGGATTAGTGCACGCCGACCAGCACGGCGCGTCTGTCTAATTAAGTGGCCGGGAGATTAGCGCCGCTACCACCGCCTTTTTCCAGGCGAGCACCAGCGGCCGGAGGTACGTATGTAGGTGTCCCAGCAGCCATGGGAGGGGCTCCAGCCCGCCCGCGCCCACTGCCGCCCCCCCTCCACCACCTGCCCCCGCCCGCCCGCCCATGCTCGCCTTCTGGAACCTTCCCTAGTGTGACCTGTCTCCACGCCCACGCTGTACGCCCGCCCGCCAGCCCGCCCGCCCGCCCATGGCTCTGCTGGGGGGGTCACTCTTGACCCGGGCCGACCCTGTGCTTGTGACCGGCTGGCTGACCCCGTGTTGGGTTGACCCCATGTGTTGTGTCCGACCACGTGGTGGTGTCCAGCGTGACCCCTGGTCTGGGCTGACCACGTGGTGGTGCTCAGTGTGACCTCTGATATGGACTGACCACGTGATAGTGTGTAACGTAACCTCTGACCTGGTTGGTTGAGCACGTGGTAGTGTCAGACGTGACCCCTGACCTGGACTGATCACGTGGTAGTGTGACCTCTGACCCGGTGGGGGTGACCACGTGCAGCTCGCCGACACCGTGGTTACCTACGTGTTGCTAAGAACCAGCTGTTGCAGGGTCCACCTGGCTGGACACCATCTGTGGTTGGTGGGCGGCTGTAGTGGTGATTGTGGTGGGCGGCTACAGTGGTGGTTACAGTGGTGATTATGGTGGGTGGCTACAGTGGTGATTGTGGTGGGCGGCTCCAGTGGTGGTTACAGTGGGCGGCCACAATGGTGGTTACAGTGGGCGGCTAGAGTCGTGATGGTGGTGGACGGCTACAGTGGTGGTTGTGGTGGGTGGCTACAGTGATGGTTGTAGCGGGCGGCTACGTCGGTGGTTGTGGTAGGTGGCTACAGTGATGATTGCGGTGGGCGGCTACAGTGGTGGTTGTGGTGGGCGGCTACAGTAGCGATTGTGGTGGGCGGCTACAGTAGCGATTGTGGTGGGCGGCTACAGTGGTGGTTGTGGTGGGTGGCTACCGTGGTGTTTTCAGTGGGTGGGTGCAGTGTTGGATGTAGCGGGCGGAAACTGTGGGTGTTGCAGTGGGCGGCTACAGTGATAGTTGTAGTGGGTGGTCACATTGTTGTAGTGGGCGGCAACAGTGGTAGTTGTATTGACCGAGAACTGTGGTGATTGTGGTAGACAGGAACTGTGGTGATTGTGGTAGATTGTATCAGTAGACAGTATACTAAGCCACTTAATGATATATATATATATATATATATATATATATATATATATATATATATATATATATATATACTGTATATACTTTGTCGCTGTCTCCCGCGTTAGCGAGGTAGCGCAAGGAAACATGAAAGAATGGCCCAACCCACCCACATACACATGTATAAACATACACGTCCACACACGCACTTGTACATATATACTCATGTACATAATTCATACTTGCTGCCTTTATATATATATATATATATATATATATATATATATATATATATATATATATATATATATACACGGTATAAAAACCTGGTAAATGGTGCGACATTGTTGTGTGGTTCCTCACTGACCCAGCATGAAGTGATGGTATTATTAACACAAGTCAATTCTGATTTTATGAAAACATTCATATAGAAAATGCCAATTATTTATTAGTTATTTTCATCGTGCGTTGTTATTTTTGTTATTGATAATTGATAATGACCGTTATCCATATCATTAATATTTTCCTTGAGTATATGTCGTCTTCAGAACTGTCCTCTACGACTTAACAAGCTGTTGGCTGCGTGTGACGGCCGTAACGACCCTTTGCCGGTGGATAACAACCTTAACGATCGTTTTCAGTAATCAGGCAATTCAGTCATTCTCATCATGGGAATTTTGATTGCCTTATCGTCGTCATTTAATTGATGATTAGATAAATAAATAATAAATAATAAATTATAAATATTTAATTATTTGTGGTCCGGGGAAGGACGCATCAGATCCAAAGTGTAATTATGAATCTATAAATTGATCGTTTCAAATGCTCGTTCCTCAGTCGGCGTAACCATCTATCAGTGCGTATGAATTCGCGTATATCCGCACGTACGCCCGGAGCGCAGCGCTAGTACGCACGGTTTTTCTTAAGACACCGAGGCGGACGGACACGCGCGCGCGCGGGCGGATCTCGACGGCTAGCGGGGGACCCTCACCGCTAGGCGGGTAGCGCTCCACCGCTCCCGTGGGTTAGTGTAGTCCAGGACCTCCCTCACCTTACCCTGCTCCTGCGTGGGGCGCAGCCTCACGGATGACGGAGGCGGACGCCACGCCCTTCGTCTTGGGTGACCGGGAAGATGTGTGTAGAGGTTAGGATGTGGGGACCTCCTGCTGGTGTAGGGGCGAGGGAGGGATCCTACTCATGGAAGTGGAAATGGGAAAGTTGGTAACCCCCTTCCATGCGACGCCCTAACCCCTTCAGTAGTACGACTTAACCCCTTCAGTAGCACGACTTAACCCCTTCAGTAGCACGACTTAACCCCTTCAGTAGTACGACTTAACCCCTTCAGTAGCACGACTTAACCCCTTCAGTAGCACGACTTAACCCCTTCAGTAGCACGACTTAACCCCTTCAGTAGCACGACTTAACCCCTTCAGTAGTACGACTTAACCCCTTCAGTAGCACGACTTAACCCCTTCAGTAGCACGACTTAACCCCTTCAGTTGTACGGCTTAACCCCTTCAGTAGTACGACTTAACCCCTTCAGTAGCACGACTTAACCCCTTCAGTAGCACGACTTAACCCCTTCAGTAGTACGACTTAACCCCTTCAGTAGCACGACTTAACCCCTTCAGTAGCACGACTTAACCCCTTCAGTAGCACGACTTAACCCCTTCAGTAGCACGACTTAACCCCTTCAGTAGCACGACTTAACCCCTTCAGTAGCACGACTTAACCCCTTCAGTAGTACGACTTAACCCCTTCAGTAGCACGACTTAACCCCTTCAGTAGCACGACTTAACCCTTTCATGCCCATGTACAGAAGTGGTATAACACACACACACACACACACACACACACACACACACACACACACACACACACACACACACACACACCTTCAGGTGTCTCCATCACGTTTCCCCCCGTCTTCCATCGAACTCCTCATCTTTCTATCCGTCTGTTTCGCGCTGTATTCTGTCTCCCACTCCACTCGCTCCGACATGCCAGTGTGGTACCTGCGCTCTCTCCTCTCCCGGCTACAACGTAAGGTCTTCTCTCTCGTCTACATCATACGTCATTCGAAGACTTACAACGAATCTACTGTAGTTTTTATACCGTGTCTTCGTCGTTGTGAAGGCCATACAGCGAAGATTGAAAGTTTAAACTGCGCGTCGTCTCCTGTGTTGCGTCATTCTGTAATCTACATCGAACACTATGTGTGTGTGTGTGTGTGTGTGTGTGTGTGTGTGTGTGTGTCCTCGTTTTAACGTCGTTGTAAGACTTTTAACTGGTAACGTACGCATATACCGTGCGTCGTCTCGTTATACCCTGTTCTAAGACGTATCGTCGAACATTGTAGGTGTGTATACCGTGCGTCGTTCTCGTCGTACGTCGTTTTAAGACGTATAACGAACATTGTAGGTGTGTATACCGTGCGTCGTCCTCGTTGAACGCCAATTTAAGACGTATCGTCGAACATTGTAGGTGTATATACCGTGCGTCGTCCTCGTCGTACGTCGTTGTTAACACTGTGGTTGCCTCCTGTGGTGAGGGATGTGTGTGGGTGGTGGCTGACCCCTGGTTATCCCTGGCTTGTGTGAGACACACGTTAAGGGTCCAGCTGTGGCTGCTCATGTTGGTGGAATATCTGTACCACACCATGTTATCACCACCGACACACGTTATTTAGTTCACGGAGTTTTTTTTAAAGGTTCAGACGACAATGGGCCTTTTTAGCCTTTTTTTTTTTACCATTTCAGTGTCTTTTTTTGCAGTTTTTTGTGCGTTTTATTCTTTTTTTGACAGTTTATTACATTATCAATGTCTTTTTTTGCGTTTTTTTGTGCGTTTTATTCTTTTTTGCCGATTTATTCCATTATTTTTTATGCAAATTTATTGATTTTGTGTCATGTGCTAATTTTGTATTTTTAAGTCCATTTTTTTTTCGTCAGTTTATGTCAATAGAATTTTTATTTTCTGTTGCGTTTTTAACAGCGCGCGACACAGCAGGTCTGTGTTGCGTGCATGGCTTCAGCAAGCCATCCACGCCGCTGGTAAGTCTCTACCCCCATTGTAACACAGCAGCAGCAGCTCGTAATCTCCTCTTTGTCCCTCCTCTTGTATTACAACATTAAGGGAAAAAATAGAATTTGATCCCCTCCTGAAACTCACGGACGTCAGATGGGTGTGTGTGTGTGTGTGTGTGTGTGTGTGTGTGTGACACGGTGGGAGGAATCCTGTGTGACACGCCACGATCACCGACCCCGCTCCTCCGGGCCCTCGCTGAAGGCGGGCGTGGCCGCCGGCCGTTCTCTCTGTATGTGCCAAAGAAAAATTGTAGTTATCAGCTCAGGATACATTTTCTTTTTTCCCCCACTCCCGTAACTGCTGCTGCTTCTGCTCTCTCTCTCTCTCTCTCTCTCTCTCTCTCTCTCTCTCTCTCTCTCTCTCTCTCTCTCTCTCTCTCTCTCTCTCTCTCTCTCTCTCTCTCATTATTACCCCTTCGTATACTATGAGTGTCATATATATATATATATATATATATATATATATATATATATATATATATATATATATATATATATATATATATATATATGCCAGTGTACAGTGCCATCCGTAGTATCTTTCTATGTACAGATATATATATTTTGGGTATCTGTACGTTCCTTTCTGAACAACTTTCAGAAAATTACGAACCTTTTAAAAAAAAAGAAAATTACGACCCTTTAAAAAGATAAAAAATTACGAGCCTTTAAAAAGATAAAAAATTACGAGCCTTTAAAAAAATCAGAAAATTACGAGCCTTTAAAAAATCAGAAAATTACGAGCCTTTAAAAAAATCAGAAAATTACGAACCTTTAAAAAATCAGAAAATTACAAACCTTTAAAAAAATCAAAATTACGACCCTTTAAAAGAATCAGAAAATTACAAACCTTTAAAAAAAAATCAAAATTACGAATCTTTTTAAAATTTAACTTTTTTCGTGCGCCATGACTCTGCCGCCGTGTTGATTTCACAGCCATGGTAGATAGACGTGGGTGGTTGATGGTTTAATTTTTGAAGAAAAAAATTCTAGGAATTTTTATTTATGTATTATTATTTTTTGTTTGTTTGATATTTCAAACTCACGTGTGGATGTACGGGCGTTGTGCCACGTGCTAGTGGTCAGTGAGGGACCCCTCACGATGTCTTCTTTGATTTCTCTTATCTTTTTCTAAGTTTTTATCTTTACCTCCTGTTATCATAGCCTCAGGGGAAAGACAGAATATTAACTACCTTTTGACCTCGTTGCTCCTGGTGTTCAAATCAGGTTTTGTACGAGTTTTGTGACGTGTTCCTTCCGTCCTGCTGGTGTACTGAGTACACACGTGATCTACTGTACACGTTCCATGTTATATTGTACATATTTATGTACATAGGTAACATCTCTAGGTTCGGGGGTGTGTATACTTCTACATATGCGATATATATATATATATATATATATATATATATATATATATATATATATATATATATATATATATATATAGAGAGGAGAGAGAGAGAGAGAGAGAGAGAGAGAGAGAGAGAGAGAGAAAATAGATAGATAGATAGACATAGATATATCAGAGTCGATTTGAAGGTAAAATAGACATTAACTAAAGATAGATATTTGGAAATATATATTTTTTCCGAGTTATATTCTTGACTGTAACCCATCATAACATATATAGCAACACATCTAAGTAAGCGCTTCAGGGGTTGTTAAGTACTCACTTAAGTTCGATAACTTATACTTTTCAGTGGATTGTAAGTAAATAATGTGAATAAATTAGTTATGAACGTAGTTTGTTGTACGTAAAGTTCGTGTGTGTGTGTGTGTGTGTGTGTTGCGTCATGGGGTTGTTAAAAGATGGCGTCCGTCCGGTACAACTTTCGATCGAGCGTGTTACAGTGACGCCGTCACACCCGGACTCCAGCCCACAACACGGGGCGCGTGACGCCTGGTGGGTCTGGCTTCCAGGACGTGACGTTCCAGGATTTTCCAGATCTGTGAGGAGAAGCACTACTTCTTCCCGCCCAAAAAAAAAAAAAAACGCGCCGTGCGCGCCAACTTTCCCGCCTGCTTGGGCGGCACGTTCTCGTAGCCGGCTGGCCATTGGCTGCTGGAGCCGTGACGTCACGGAGTATGCCGCGTCCCCATTGGGTGGAAGATTGATGACGTCGAGTCCGGGAGTTTAGGGTGTAAGGCAGTTAAGTGTCGAAGTGTCACGAACAGCCATTCAGTGTAGTGATTGGGTAACGAGTCTGGCGTAGATTTGTTCTTTGTTCTCTTTGCAATGACGTAGAAGAACACATTTATTCGATATAATTTAAGCGTTTTGATATTTAGTTAATTTTTGATGATAAGAACTGGCAGTTGTGTGTGTGTGTGTGTGTGTGTGTGTGTGTGTTGTGTGTGTGTGTGTGTGTGTGTTGTGTGTGTGTGTGTGTTGTGTGTGTGTGTGTGTGTGTGTGTGTGTTGTGTGTGTGTGTGTGTGTGTGTGTGTGTGTGTGAGTGGTATACCACCCATTTGTATTGGCAAATTACAGAATGGGCCGTTAGTTATCCTTGTTAGGCCGTTGAGTTAACGACTGTGTTCTTCATTAAGAGTTCACAGAGCGTTCAAAAAAAAAATAAAAAGTTCACACTGCGTTGAACTCCGGGGTGGCCACAGTGCACCCCGTGGCCACCCCGTGGGGCTTTGATGGCGTTCATGGTGACCACGTGAGAACGCTGCTTGTGTGGGACCCAGTGAGTGAGCACCCACCCTCCTCCCGCGGCACTTCAGCAGGGCAGGGGAGTCAGCCATGTTCTTACTCAACCATGTGTTTAATGCAGGAGGGGAAGACCAGGTGTATTGTTTACAAATGAGGAGGCGAACCCGCGGGTGGGGGGGGGGGATCACTCGGTGTGACCTCTCTCTCTCTCTCTCTCTCTCTCTCTCTCTCTCTCTCTCTCTCTCTCTCTCTCTCTCTCTCTCTCATACATACGCGTCCGGGCGCACCGTCTTGCGTGGTGGTGGAGGTGGGTGGGGGTAGGGAGGGGTGAGGATGTGGGGGGGGGGTTGTCAGTGGTGTTTCTCATCCATTTCAAATGAATTCTGGGAACTGCTGCTTGAATCACTCCGAATATATATATATATATATATATATATATATATATATATATATATATATATATATATATATATATGTGTGTGTGTGTGTGTGTGTGTAAGTATATATATTGGAAACGATCACAGTTTTGCGCGTGATCAAGATATTCCTATGAGTCCACGGGGAAAATGAAACACGATAAGTTCCCAAGTGCACTTTCGTGTAATAATCACATCATCAGGGGAGATGACTAGTTGGGTCATTACGAGGTTGTTTGTGTGGTGGTCAAGGATATCAGACACTCACAGACCATACAATAGTCTGGTAACAGTAAGAAGCCTTAGAGATAATTAAGTGATGATAATCTGTAAATTATATTTGGTTATCAGTGTGGTTATGGAAGCGGATATAATGAAAAGTCTGGAAATCAGGTCCTTATATCAAGTCTGTTCTTATACGCGTACCGATCCATTACACTCAAGACTAGCTAGTGCTTAGATAACGGTTATATACCCTAGACCCCCCCAGTCAACTGTTTGATGGTGGCTTCAAGGCTGCGCTCCAATCAGGAGCAGGGGAGTGATGGTCTACTTTGGAATGAGAAAATTTTATTCCTTTGAGATTGTTGTGACTTTCCTGCTTTGGCGATATATATATATATATATATATATATATATATATATATATATATATATATATATATATGTATATATAATGATATATTCGTAGGTGCCTCGATGTGTATGAAGGACAGTGTATTCATATCCGGTGAGTGGTGTGTAAAGCGTGTGTGTGAGTATACATATGATTCATATACATGTCTTATGTCATCATCAGGATTTCCTGAGATTGGTAAACATGGTAAACATATATATATATATATATATATATATATATATATATATATATATATATATATATATATATATATATATATATATTTTTTTTTTTTTTTTTTCTTTAAACTATTCGCCATTTCCCGCGTTAGCGAGGTAGCATTAAGAACAGAGGACTGGGCCTTTGAGGGAATACCCTCACCTGGCCCCCTTCTCTGTTCCGTCTTTTGGAAAATTAAAAAAAAAACGAGAGGGGAGGATTTCCAGCCCCCCGCTCCCACCCCTTTTAGTCGCCTTCTACGACACGCAGGGAATACGTGGGAAGTATTCTTTCTCCCCTATCCCCAGGGATAATATATATATATATATATATATATATATATATATATATATATATATATATATATATATATATATATATATATAGAGAGAGAGAGAGAGAGAGAGATTTTTTCTTAGACCTAAGGAAAACAACGGACCCTTTCCCGAAGACTGATGGATCGAGTGGTCTGTTGCCTTGAGCACGGGGCATGGAAGACCCAGCAGAGACCCCTCAATCCTTAAGATTAGGGCCGGGGGTTGGTAGCTTTGTGGGGGGGGGGGGAGCAGCAGTGTGGGTTGGTCGCTGTGTGAGAAGGATGGGGTGGGGGGAGGATATGTAAATAGGGGAGATGAGAGAGCGGGCAGATGTAACACGGGGAGAGAAGGTGGCAATGCTGTCTTGCTTATATCCAGGTCAGGTCACGTGTTGGTTGTGGTCACACGGGCTACCGTCCTTATTTCCAGGTCAGGTCACGTGTTGGTTGTGGTCACACGGGCTACCGTCCTTATTTCCAGGTCAGGTAACCTGTTGGTTGTGGTCACACGGGCTACCGTCCGTATTTCCAGGTCAGGTCACGTGTTGGTTGTGGTCACACTGGCTACCGTCCATATTTCCGGGTGTGGTTACCTTCTTGTGTGGTTGTGGTTGGTCACTAGTTCGGTTTTTTTTGTTTTTTTTCTTCAGATTTTGTCTTGATTCTTGTACACACTCTCTCTCTCTCTCTCTCTCTCTCTCTCTCTCTCTCTCTCTCTCTCTCTCTCTCTCTCTCTCTCTCTCTCTCCTGGTCGACGGTGTGAGGCAGCCAACGACCAGGGAGCAACCTCAAGCGACGGCTGGCTGTGTGGAACAGTGACCCACGACCACTTCAGTGGCTGTCATGTGTCGCTCCACTCCTCCACCCCCAGGTGACTTGCCTCATCTTCCTGCCTCCCCCCCCACACACGTATGGGGAAGGGGGGGGGGTGGATGATGCTGGCAATCTCCCCATCTCGCGATACTTTTCCCCCCCCCCCCCAGCGGTGGCCGCTACGCGTCTCCCTCTGGTCGTCAAGAGTTGAAGGTGGAGCACATCTCGTGGTCTCAGGGGGGGGGAGGGGGGGGGGGGGAGGTTGATCGTGCCCGGGTCGGTACAGAGGGGCTCAGCCCCCCCCCCCCCCCCTCCCCCCCCCTCTCCCCCCCCAGGCCGACCGCTCCCCGCTAATGCTTATATATGATCTCGGCCTTGTGTACACTGCGTCCCGACACACGACACCAACCCTGACTTCCTCTTGGCAGATTTAAAAAAACACAGTATTAATCTCACGATCTTGATTCATTTAAGTATTTATATATATATATAGTTTATATCAATTAGATAGAAAACCTTCTTTTCACAATATTAGGTGTTGATGGAAGGGTGTTGTGTAGATGATACACGGAAGCCAAGTGGGAACGGGTCGGGACGCGATGGGTGATTCTCTTCTGATTGGGTAGCGGGGTTGAGTGCGCTTCTCCCCCGCAACACTTTTGTTAGTTTGAACGTTCCTCCCTCCTCCTCCTCCTCCTCTCCCCTGTGTCCCTCTCCCCTTCTCCCCAGACCTTTTACCCCCCCTCCACCTTCAACTGTATATTAAAACCATAGAGGCAAAGATGGCCCATGTGTGATCCCAAAAAGCATTTAACAAACGGTTGAACGTTCTTGGTCGACCCACATGGCCTCTCGCCCCATCTTCCCTTGTGTGTATGTACCAACATGGCGAGGTGGGTTGACCTAAATTTCCTCACTGGGCCTCACAGAGGACGTGTCCTAAACACGCACACTCGCCACCAGGGACGACTTGTACGAAGCTCCAGGGTTGACTGCTGATGTATGTGTACAATCATGCTGGAGCTGCGTGTTA